>NW_026030226.1:26010-59004 GCF_019186545.1 Solanum stenotomum | reverse complement strand
CAATAAGAAGAGGGAATAACCAATATATTTATAAAAAGAAATGACATATAAAATAAAATGGAGAGAGTATTGCTTTTTCAAAATGGAAAAGGACAAAACACATATAAAATTAAAAGACATAAAAAAAAGTTGGTTTAACTCTCAAACATAAAAAGTAACATATGTTATTAAAAACTTTAATAAAAAGTACTATAATTTACAATAAATAATAACTTAAAATATCTACAAGACAACAAAAAAAAGACTAATTTTTATACTGCTTCTGTCACATAAATTAGGATTGGGATGATTTTAAAATTTTAATTTTGGTTACACATTATAAAATAGCCGAAAAATTGAATGATATAATTTTTTTTAAAAATAACCGAATGAATCGTCCTATCGATAACCCTAATGTTACTTCTACTCTGTTTATTTTTACTTAAATTTAGAAAGATATGCTTCATTTCTACCCTCAATCTTATCGCTACATTTATTTGCTATTACAGGTTCTCTCTATATCAACCAACTAATTACTATTTTCATATGCGAATGCAACGTTGTGACACCGAGTTCATCTAGAACAATACTTTAGACGCAAAACATAAATTTGAAAGTAGAAATCCACGAAAATTAAAATACAATAAATAATACTTATACTTAAATTCATAAGTATAAAAATATAATAATATTAATAGTAAGGAGCTTAAAGGCTGAAATCATATATAAATTCATATTAGGTTTGATATATATGCAAAGTTATCTGTAGTGGCAAATTAATATTCTCCCCTCCTTTTCTTTTTAATTTGTTTCGAAAAGAACACTTTTTTTCTTTTTCAGCAATATTTTAATTTCAACATTTCGTGACATATTTAAGGCCATAAGATTAAATGACATTTTGGTATATTTGATATAACTTTAATTTAGGATCACAAAATTAAAGAATTTTTTTTTATTTTCTTAAACTTTGTAACAGGTTAAATTAGACTATTCTTTTTGAAACGGATCTAGAGTATTATGGGATTTTGTAATAAGTTGAGAAAGAAAGAAGGGAAGTGGGTTGAAATTGTGTGGAAAGCATTACAAGCAGTTTAGGGGTCCCTACCCTGTGAAAGGTGTTGGGTCGCAGCTGTGGTGCAAACCCATGTTTCAATTAGTGCCAAAAAATTTGGACATATATATGAGTGGGCACGAGCTGAGGGATAATTAGCTGTACTCCAATTGAACTTGTTTGTTTGTCCGAGTTAATATCTTGAAAGGTCACTCAATTTTAACAATTTATCTAATAAAATTATTAAACTTTATTTCGTATTAATAAAATCATTCAACTTAATTTTTTGTATCAAAAAAATCATAACTAGATTTATCATTAAAAAGCCAAGATTTTATAAACTTTGGTCCATATATATATATTCCCTGCTGTCACCTGACAACAATTGAATTTCATTCACTGTTTAATCTACACTTGTGAGTTTATCATAATTCACCATATAGATTCATTAGGATACATAATTAATATGCTGATTTAATATGGAGCATATTAATGATCAAAGTAATATGTTCATTATACACAAGGTATGCTTTGGTATTTCTAGTTATGTAGGGTGAGTAACTTTAGTCTTTTGCGGAATGCACATATTGGATATTCCTGCTTGTGAAATCACTAATCCCGAAAAACAATTCTTTCTCCATTGACTTTTCTCCTAACGACCCATTGAATTTACCCTGATTATTTTGTATTGTAACATATTAATTCACAATAAAATGCTTGTGGTAAGAATATATGATTCATGACCTTATTAGGGGTGTGCAAAGGCATATTAATGACATAAAGATTAAGGTTTGGAATTTAAAATTCTACCGCAATCCATCTGATTTATATATAGTATATTATTTTGATAGCGATGGTGGAGGGCAAATGATGTGATGTATCATGTAATGTTCACTTTACTAAAATGTCAATGTCATATTTTGGACATCCCTAACAAAGGATAGTTATGTTTGAATCACTTCAATTAATATGGGGTATTTTAATTTCATTATATATAACAAAGGGTTAAGTAGATTATTTATTTTTTTCCATAGCAAGAGAAGCAAGTTTGACCATTTCTCCTTTCTTGATAATTACTTTATTTTTGTAGATTTTAATTAAGCTGTAAATTTTATTTTTTAAAAACTTAAGAAATACGAGCAATTAATTACAACAAAAATTAGATGAACTAATCAAAATCTACTTTGAATCATGTTACTGTCACGACCCGAGTCTACACCCTGGACGTGGCCGGCACTCAAGAACCATTGTTAGTCCCCAAGCGAACCCTCATCCTGGCTGACTATAAGCGGAAGACTAACTTAAGCATGCAAAAGCTTAAAACTGAAATAAAAGTTCATAAAACTTAAATACAAACTTTAAGTCCAAAGAAAACTCTGTATAAAATAAAATTATGTAATAACAAGGGGAAAACATTTTTAATTTCAAAGTAAATGAATATTTGCATTTTAGGACTAAAACATGCTTAATGCACTTTAAGCAATGTCAATACTAATACATGATTTGCTTATTTTACCCTATGTATTTATTATCCAATATAAAATTAAACAAATAAAAAAAGTATAATTATAAGTAACAAAAGAAATGTACATTTAAAATATATATTTTTGAAGGGCCAAAGACTTCAACTTTTCAATTATAGTAAAAAATAATTAGTTCTATCGAAGAGAACATAGAAAGCAAGAGAAAGTCCTCTGCGTTCATGAGTATAAGACAATCGAATATGTCTTACCGCAGTTTAACCTTATGGCAGAGAGAGTAGGACACTTCTGTTTTGTCCTTTTGTCTTATCAACTTGACAAAACAGATGAAAAAGATGACAATGAACTTGAAGTCTCTCAAGTCAATTCCATGCTAGTCCATCTACTTTTGAAGATAATTCCGGTTTCACTGGAGGTTATGCACATATGTTGTACAAATTTGAAAGGTTCAAAGTCGGAAGAAGTTGGACATTTCATCAAGCAGCTCCTAGAAGCCTCTCAGGACATTCTTAGAGTATCTCTGATTCATCTACAAGAGCACATGGTTAATGCTCTTACTCCTAGAGCTTCTACGTGTAACATTCATGTCATGATAGAGTTCCTATTGATTATTCTTACTGATGTGCTCAAGGACGTTATTCGTCATGACAAATTGTTTGTTCTCTTGGCACGTGTTATAGAACTTACCAAGGAGGTATTCATTCTTGTTCGCTACATAGAAGAGAATATGAATGAAGCAAGTGATGCAAACCTAAACTTGATGGAAAATATTGAACTCCTCAAGAAAGATCTCAAGAATGATTTCTTAAAAGCCCGTGCAGACTCGTCTCAGCTCTGCTTCCCCATGAGTGATGGACCGCTCTTCATGACTCTTCTACTCACAAACTTGAATGACTTGGCCAATTCCAATGCTTCCTCAGTTGCTTTTATAAAAAAAGAAATTAAGCAGCTGAAAAAAGACCTGGAAATCATAAGATCGTTGTTCGGGTATGTTGAGCAAGAGTTGCATAGAGATCTTTGGACTCGTGTTCTAGATGTGTCATATGAGGTGGAGCATGCCATTCATTCAATTCTTGCCCGAGATCATGGTCTATTACAGCTCATCTTCATACTTCCTGATACCGTAGAAAAGATCGAGCTTGTCAAAAAAGAGGTACAAGAGAAGATCCGCAAGAGCAGCAGTATTATTGTTGCAAACGCTCCCAACAAGCTGGTTGAAAGAAACTCATCGAGTACAGTTGGTAAAATAATTGTAGGTTTTCAGGAGGAGACAAAGTGGATAATTAGGAAGCTCACCAGCGGACCAGATGAGATAGATGTCATTTCCATAGTTGGCATGCCAGGGATTGGAAAAACTACTTTGGCTTACAGAGTGTATAATCATAAGTCCATTGTTGATCATTTCGACGTTCGTGCTTGGTGCACAGTCGACCATGAACGTAATGAGAAAGAGTTGTTGCAGAAAATTTTCAATCAAGTTGTTGGTTTGAAAGAGAGATTCAGTGAGAATGACATAGATGATGACGTTGCTGATAAGCTGCGGAAACAACTATGTGGACAGCGGTACCTTATTGTCTTGGATGACATGTGGGATACTGCAACATTCGATGAGCTAATGAGACCTTTTCCTGAATTTCAGAAAGGAAGCAGAGTGATTTTAACAAGTCGGAAAAAGGAAGTTGCTTTGCATGGAAAATGCCACAGTGATCCTCTTTATCTTCGATTGCTAAGATCAGAAGAAAGTTGGGAGTTATTAGAGAAAAAGGTATTTGGAGAAGAACGTTGCCCTAATGAACTAAAGGATGTTGGAGAAAAGATAGCTCGAAAGTGTGATGGGCTTCCTTTAGTACTTGATCTAATCGGTGGAGTCATTTCAAGGAAGGAAAAGAAAGAGGCTTTGTGGCTTGAAGTTCTGAATAATTTGAGTTCCTTTATTTTTAAGGATGAAGAGGAAGTGGTGAAGGTTATACAATTAAGTTATGACCATTTGTCAGATCATGTAAAGCCGTGCTTGGTTTGCCTTGCAATTTATCCAAACGACAAAGATATAAGGATCTCTAAGTTGAAAGATTTGTGGATTTCTCAAGGACTTGTGGAGCAGATTGAGATGAAAAGTGCAGAAGAAATAGTGGATGAGTTAATTTCCAGTAGTTTGGTAATACCTTTCAATAATTCTATTTGCAAAATTCATGATCTTGTGCATGACTTTTGTTATATAAAATCTTGAAAGGAAAAGTTGCTTCACTTCGTAGGAGGTTCAAAAGCTCCGTCTTCCTCTTCTTCTTCTTCGGATCTTATGCCACGTGGAATTATCATTCGTTTTAATACATATATATTTCGTTTGAATGAAAATTTTGTCGTGTTTGATCCAGAAAAGAAGAATCCTTGTGTTAAACACCTCCTCACTCTGAAGGTCTATAAGGATTGTCTTCCCCACAAGAGTCACCTAAAACACTTGAGGCTTCTCAAAAGTTTGGATTTGAAGGGCATAACATTGACAGATTCTTTGCTAAATGAAATTGGTATGCTCATTCATTTGAAGTACTTAATCATTCAGACTCGGGCTTACACTCTCCCTCCGTCATTTTCAAACCTCTGCAATCTAGAAACTCTGATGGTGGATCACTCGGAGGGATCATCCATGATATTATCGCCTTGTTTATGGAGTCTTGCAAAGCTACGAGATGTACGGATGAATGGGGGTGCTCACTTTGATCCGGACATCACTGTGTTAGACGAGGACTCAAGGCTAGAAAATTTGAGAACATTATGTGACCTCTACCTTCCCAGTTCAAAAGGTTTCCTAAGCTTCAAATCCTTGACGTCAGTATCACAAAACTACCATATTGTTCAGCAGAGAAGATTTGTTTTCCAAAATTGGATGTCCTTAACGAACTTGAACAACTCAGTTTATCTGCTTTTTCTTGGGATTCATTCCATGAATATACACACGGCTTCCCTTCGAGCTTGAAGAAAATGTGGTTGCAAGGGCTCATTCTGACATCCGATTCATTGTCAAGAATTGCTAGACTACCCAACCTTCAAAAACTAAGTCTAAAAAATGCAATCATCGAGGAGGGGAAAGAATGGAACATGGAAGATGTCACTTTCCAGAATCTCAAATCTCTAAGATTGCTTTATGTGGAATTTTCTGAATGGCAGGTTGATGCAGAGAAATCCTTTCCCGTGCTCCAGAAACTATATATACGTGGATGTTATAAGCTTATGGACATCCCAGACAGTTTTGGAAATATTGCGTCATTAGAGCGTATCCAAGTATGGTTCAGCCCTCAGCTTAGAGAGTCAACTATCAATATTAAGGAATATGTTGAAGAAATGACTGGAGAAGACAAGCTTGAGGTAGACTTGTATGGTTGAGGTATGCTTCATTAACAGATTAACTTATTACTTTTACAAATGTTAAGTGTTTTCCAATATTAGTTTTAACTTTTACAATATATGTTCTTTACAGATTAGATCAGATTCTCAAGACATGTATGCCTTCTTCCAACATTAATAACTGTTTATCAAGTATAAACAGTGCTAGCTATCAGCACTTGTGTTCTTTATTATAACGGATGAGATATTATATGCATGCTTGCTTTTCATTACTATGTATTAGTTGTAATCTACAAATTATTATTTAGCCCATCTTGACTTAGGACATGATTGAGCAACGACCCATTAATTCAGTCCATTCTGACCCATCCAAATTTTGTCCAAACCATTTATATGTCACCTCTAGACATGACTAATAATGTTTTTCAAAGAAGTGTAAGTTCCAGATATGGCAACTGAAGAACCAAAAACCAAAATCATCCCAATAAACACAACTTCCAAATATGAAGGCTTCTTGATCTTGAGGTAGCATAGGCATTGTAACAATATTGACACGGTAACGCCCAAAAGAGCGCCCGTAAATGTCATGACATATCCAAAGAATGGAACGGTTAACGCCACAATGACAGTGCTGATGACTAAAAATGTTCTGATGAAGTAGCTTACGATAAATTTACTCTTTCGTAAAGGTAATTTATCTTCAATAGCCGTTGCAATTGGAGAGACGACAAGAGCATACTTTGTTATTGGATTAACGAGTGTCGTATATATCCCGATTTTTGAACTAATTTTCCCGGTAGGGAGATTTAATGTTATTTGTGACATTAAATTTTGTCCATACACTAAGTATCCCATAGTTGCCATTGATCCATAGGTTATGGTGCTTAATATGAAGCACACAAATAAAACCTGTTTGACAAGAAAGAAAGAAAAAAAGGATTTAAGTTATATATACGATGATCAAATAAAATATGTTTATAATTATTGGTATAATATGACATGTATGCTGTAGCAAAGGTATTTATAATTTAGTATGAGAAAATATGAAATGTCATTTTTTTTTTATAATTAGACATATGGATTATTTATAAATTGAAATGTCATTTACCAGCTTCATATTCAATCAAATATTGAACAAAAATATTTTATTTATAAATTGAAAAGTTCTTGAATCTCACGCTAAGTTTTCTGTTCCGTATATTTTTGTGTCTTTCTGTATGTTTTTGTATTGTTTTGTCTATTTCTGTGGTTGGAGTACTTCTCTCCAACTTCCAAGTGTTGAAGCACTTTCTATGTGGCGCAGGAGTAATACTTCCTCCATCTCATTTTATGACGTACTTTTATATAATTTTTAATTTGTCATCCCAAAAGAGATGTCCGATTTTTCTATAACAGAAAAATAACATAACTTTAAATTTCCTTTTACGCCCTTCATGAAACGATATACAACCACAACTTTCAAAAAAATTATTTCCTTCTTTCTTAAGATTTATGTCTAGTCAAAAAGTAGGCATAATACATAAATATGCCCTTTAACTTGGCTTCAAATCACATTTATGCCCTTCAACTTTCGGTGTGCACAAATAGACACTTAAATTTGTATAAAGTTGAACAAATAGACACACATGTCCTACATGTCATTTTTTTTATCCTACCTGGTATCCTACATGTATAATGCCATGTAGGACTCATATGTCTACTTTTTCAACTTTATATAAGTTTAAGTGCATACTGGTGCATACCCAAAGTTGAAGGACATAAACGTAAAATAAGGCCAAGTTAAAAGACACATTTATATATTATGCCCAAAAAATACCACGTAAACTGAAACTTAAGTAATACATGTTTATCAATAAGATATTATCACCTTGGGAAATTGGCTCCTATCCTTCATGGAATTGCATATTGTTGGGAAAACAGCATGACCACAATAACAAAATGTAGACGTACTTATTGCACTTATCAATCCATCCCATCTCCAAATCACACCTTTTTCTTCAAATCCAATACCATCAATTGCACCAACCCAAAATATTGAAAAAACCAAAACAATTGAAGCCAAAACTCCACCAATAGAAACATAAGCCAATAAACCTAAACTTTTCAGCCATGTTGTTGGCAATATGATAATAGCAACCAATAAAACAAAAACTTCCCTTCCAAAAATTTTAACACAACCAACATGAATTTTTGCATTTGGGAATAATTTATGCAAATTGTCACCTTCTAATATTAGGAATTCAATTGCAACAAAGTATAGTTCAAGATATAAGAAAATTGATATCAAGATTCTTCCTTTATGTTACCAAAAGGAAATTCACCAATATCAAGATATGTATTGATTGATGGTGAAACACTCGTGCATTTTTGCAAAAGTAATCCTGTAACAACATATAATTGCTACTAAAAAAAGTAGCATCAAACATAACCATCCTCCTTGTGAAAGTGCTAGTGTACTGATATTATTCCAATACCTATATGATAGGAAAATGAAAAAAATTAGCCTAAGTTTTATACATCGAGCTCGTAAATATTTATACAGTTAGGTCACTTATAAGGTGATTACATATAAATTTATCTATGTGATCATAAGCATAAGTAAGATCGATGATAGAAATAATAATAAGTAACTTGTTATAACATGTTGACCAATATACTAATAACAAAAAAAAAATGTTTACTCTATCGGTGCATATAACTTCAATTAAAGTACTATACAACAACATATTCAGTGAAATCCTATAAGTGGGGTCTGGAGAGGGTATTTGATGTATATACGCAGCCTTATCCCTACCCCATGAAGATAGAGAGAAGTAGTTTCCGATAGACCCTCGACTCAAGTAAAGCATAACAAAACAAGAAAGAAAAGAGTATACCAGTAGCACCAACAAATAATACAATAATCGAAACAAAAGAAATAACAAGTAAAACTAACCAGTATAAGAAAGTAGGAGGAGAAAATACTAATACCACTTATAAGGAAAACTAGACAGCACGACTACTTTACTAACCTTTTACCTTAACTCACGACTTTCATATTCTCTTATCTTGGATCATATCTTCGATAAGCTAAGTGATAATGACTTATTTCTACTTTTGGATGTGTCTTGAAAACAACAACAACAAATAATGAGATGTGTACCTGATAATGCATTAATACCATTGAAACATGTTCTAAAGAAAGAGGTTCCTTTACTAGGCTCCATAATTTGTGGAATCTGATTTTGAGTTTCAATTCTCTCCATACTATGGGATTCCAAATTTTTTGAGTGTCACAATTAACATCAAAATGCTAGTTTATATATTGGGTTTTGGCAAATTTGTCTAGAATAAAAATATTCTATCTATATGTTTTTAGTTATTAATTCAAATTAAAACTCAATAACTAAAAAGCTAGATTCCCAACTCATAGAGATTCTACGAAATGTTGATATGTATCGAAAAAGGATAATTCAAATAAGGCTATTATTGAAAGATTTTTTTATCTAATAGACTTGCACAAGTAAAAAAAGATTGAATAGTTTATTAGTTCAATCAAGGAGTGGAACATACGCTACATTAAAAATGATCTTTGATGGTAATTTATTAATGGTAATAGCTTAATAGTTGCTAATTATGTATATTTAAAAGCAATTAACATTCTTTGTAAATATGTCTAAAGCCTATAGCGACATTGGATCTAATGACTATTAATTAATATTAATAAAAAATATTATCACTCTTGGACCTTGGTTAATGTGTATATTTATTACCGCTATTTTTATTCCGATTATTAAGGAAGACAAAGTTCTTCTAATTCTAGGATACCTTTTAATCTCTTTTATTATTTTCTTCTCTTTATTTTTCATTAGGTAATTTTCTATCAATTGTTTTTACTATTCGACTTTTGTGTTGAAACATTTAAATCCAATATGTAAATAATAGTTATCTATGTTTTTCATTAAAATAATAACTCAATTTGCACATGCATACACTTACTACTATAATTTTAAAAAATAGTTTGCATCCATTAAAAAGGTCCTTTAGAATCAAACCTCATTTATACTAAATTAAAGTCTCAATTTAATATGGGATTTTTTTTGTTAATTTTGGAATATATCAATTCACACGTTTTTGCACGAATCTTTATTATAATGAGTATATTATAGTACTACAATAGTACAATACTAAACTTTTAATAATAAACAAGAATGGATTCTATCTACTACAAAAATAAAAATATTCTTTTTCATCAAGCAATTTGTTGGACATGAAACTTGACTCTGGCTCTTCCTCTTTATTAAGCAACGTTAATTGGATATGAAATTTTACTGCTTCAGCGGTTTCGGTAATAGTTTAGATTTTTTCCATTATCAGATTATTGATTCTTAACGGTTTGAGGTATTTTTTTAACGGATTAATTAATCAATAACCCGATCGAAAATTACAATAAATTATATTTATACCATTCAATATGTAAAGTTTTTAACTAAGAGTTTATTTTCATTTTTTATTTCTAATTGTCTCAAACTCTCGATTACTCTACAATGTGTCTATGTTTATACTTTTGAGAAAGATGCAAAATTTGTCAACTCATGTGCATGGTTCATTTGGTTTGTTACCTTGTTTATAAGTGGTTTTCATTGCTTTTTTTTTGGTCAAATCTTAATGGTTAAATCGATAACCGATCAATAACTAATACCTGATAAGTTAATACTTGATGGTTCTATAATATTTTAGCATATCTATAAACCGATAAATTAAACTTTAAAATCGAATCGATCGATACTCATACCAGATTAATCAACTGTGGTGCTAAATGTCGATTCAGAAGCAACAATAGACGCAGAAGGGGCAAGAAGTCACAAGCCATCTTCACACACTAAAAGTTTAACTTTTTATCACATTAATATTTTTCTATCTCATTCCAATCCTCTTCTCTATAATTTTTTGGTGTTTCATAAAGTGTTTTCATTTAATTTACATTGAGAATATTATCCTCAAAATATTTAAAATTTTTATATGAATCTACTTTTTTTGCTATTCTTAATTAATATTGGAATATATAGGAAAAGATCATTTCGCAAATTCAACGAGCTAGGTTTTTTGACATGAGGGAAATTTTCCTAGTGTTTTTCATAAAGCTCCACTTCTTCCTTTTTATATAATATAATAATTTGTAGAGAATGCAAAATTTCCCTTTGACAATAATGTCTTACTATAAGATTGACTTGGTGGACATTTTTTGTTTTTGTTTTTTTATCGGTGTCCGATACACGTATTGAAGTTCTGATTAATTGATTCGATCAGCGTAAGATTTTCATTTCAAGAAGGTGTAATACATAAATTAATTGATTTTGTATTATATACTTTATAGGATACATTTGTAATTTGTATCATGTAAGACGTGTATGTCTACTTTTTCAATGTTATACAAGCTTAAGTGTTTATTTATACATAGCTAAAATTGGAGATTATAAATATCAGCTTAAATCAAGGATGTATTATGCATGGCGCTTCTTAAAATGTGAATCCAAAAGTATGATTTTGGAGAATGGAAAATCCACATATAGATTCTTTGTGCACTTATTTTCAAGAATCAACAAATGGACAAAGAATAATCCAAAATGCCTATTTTTTTCTCCCAATGTGAAGGACAATGATAATATTTTTGGTTTAATTAATTTGCTGTTTGATACAAAACAAAATTCCTAGAATCTTTACTCTAAAAGAAAATTAGCCAAATGTTAGTCATTATTCCTTGACTAATACATTAGTGGTCCTAAAAAGGTGAATATTTATAGAATATGACCTTTGGATTTAATTATCTTCTACGTACAAGTAATTAATTGTTATATATATATTGTATATATATATTGTTTTATTAAATGATTATATTCATTTTATTTCTAGTTGTTTACTTCTTTGTATTTCAAAATCGGTTGATTGGGGACGAGCTCAAAGTACTCCCACGTGAGAGTGACACTAAAAGTCGTGCGACTCGAAGACAATATAGAATATGACATTTGAATTTAACTTTAAATTTCTCATTTTATTTTAATCGACACGTTCTAGTTGATACATGATGAGATATATAGTAATAACAATATTGGAATAATCATATTTAGATAAAATATCAGTAACAATGTTGACTTCTCTAAATATATGTTGGACAGGTGACCCTCCAAAATCATCGATCGAGGAATGATTTTGTATTTAACAAGAATGTATGAGTATTTATCACTTACTCCGTTAAGCATAAAGCAGAACACTTATTTGGTTTGATCCATCATTTAGTAATACTTTAGGCCCAATGCTTAATTGATCAACCCAAGTTCATTTTGGCTCAACGAGAACTTGAAAATAAAATTAGACAAAATTTCGAAAATAATGGTACTTTTTGTCTTAATTATCAATCACAACAATAATTTGGCTAATTATCAAACGTAGTAGTAATAGTTTTACTTTAAAAACTTGTGGTACAGTTAATCAATTCGCTTTATATTTGTTGTATATGTTCACTTTATATTACATGTGTTATGTCAACGTTGAGGCGTCTAGATGTGCATTCTCGAAGTTGGAATGTTTAGTTGTTTAGTAGAAGGGTTATTTTGAGAATGACAACTTGGGAATGAATGGATGAAAAGGGAACATAACTAGACATGAATTTCAATTAGTTTTTATTTTACATATATATAGTACTAAGACAGGAAGAGGGAACCTAACTAACTAAGTAGATGTAATTCTGTAGTTTAACCTCATGATCATGTTAACTTGCTGCCTGTTCATTTCCTTGAAGCCCGCGTTGGTTAGATCACATTATTTTGTTGTTACGGTTCTTTTTTATACCTGAATCATTTAGACATCTAACTTGGACATGAGTATAACAAACACTTTGAGTGGAAACATTATTCTAAAACAAAATTATAAGCTGGAAGGTCCTATATATTTCTTCAGCTGTATATCTGAAAAACATTGAAAGTGCTAGATTTGAGAACCAATTGGACGACATTTACATAATGTGTGACTGTATTTACAGTGACTCCTCCAAACACCTTTCAATTCCACATAAACTTTCTACGTATATCTAGCTAGATAGAGTTTTTGTTAGTGAAAAATTACAAAATATCACAATTACAAGATTACAAAATAAAATCTCTTTAGGCGCTGAGGCACATATATCTCGCTCTCTTTAATTGGAGATTCAAGTCCACTGTAGCAAATGTTTTCATCGGTCCAATACTAGTCCTTCTTGACTTGTCCCCTCCAGCATAATCACAAAAGTGTAACTCAACAAACTCTGTACAAGAATGGAATAATGAGAGGGGTAACCAATGCCCTCTGCACAACGTCCAACATTCACCGAAATCCTAATGCAATAATGCCTATGGGTCAAAAAATGCCCTATAGTTACTAAATGGGTCAAAAATGTCCTTTTTAAAAATAAATATATATATATTTTTTCTTTTTAAACACACCTTCTTCCTAATTAAAATATATTTAAAGAACTATATTCTTGTTTTTTTTTTTTTTGAAAAAATCACTTTAACAAATAAAAATATAGAAAAAAAATTTCTTATTAATCTCATGTTATCAATTAAAATAGAATAACTTCATGTACCCTTTTGACGGACAATAAAGATCATAGTATATCCATCATTGATTTTTCTTTATATAACGATAAAAATAATTATAATAAAACAAGAAATATTTTTATTTTTTATTTTTTTCTGAATTGAAGTAGGATAAATATTTGCTAATTTTAAAAAATATTATTAGAAAAAGAATGTGTTAAAAAGAAAATCAATAATATATTTATTTTGAAAATGGGCATTGTTGATCTATTTAATAACAATAAGGGCATTTATGGACGGAAGTATTGACGGCAAGGGCATTTTTGGACCAAATCATAAACGGAGGACATTTTTGCTTATTTTATATAGTTTAAGGGCATTTTTGACCATTTCTCTTTATTTAGTTGGATAAGCTTATATTATCATATCATAATACTTTATAAATTATGTCGGGATATGATTTCAATTGGTAAAAAAAATTACATCTTGTTGGATATAAATTTGATTGTTAAAAGACAAAAGTTAAAGACAAGCCCATTTAAAAGTCAAAACATGCAATTTTATGATTCCTATTTAGTTTGAGCAGTGAGGTGTTACTTCCTCCATTTCAAAATAAGTAGTGTTTTAGAATGTCACTTGTAAAACTTATTTTTCTGGCATTATTAGAAAAGTCATTTTCTTTATTTTTATAAATCAAAAGCTCATTTTTAAAAAAATTGTGTATGAGAAGTGATTAAAGGAATTGAGAATTGGAGTATTATTGGTCCTAGAAAGAAGAAATAATTAGACATTGAGAAATAATGGACAATATAAAAAGACAATTCACAAGACTACTTTAGACTAAAGTCATTTTTTTTTGTATTTTCGTTTTAGTCTCATGGTCAAAAGTTACACATTATCATCTTATATTGTTTAATCAAGGGAAAAGGACATAAAATACCCCTATAATTGCATGAAAAGTCATTTACACTCTAATACTTTATTACGTTAAGTGTTTAATATAGGCTTTTAACATGACATTAACTTACAAAATGATCATCTAAACACCTTTTAAAATTTATGTGTCATGCAATAAGCATCGAATGTCTGCGATATGCTCCCAACAAGCCGGTTGAAAGAAACTCATCAATTACAGTTGGTAAAATAATCGTAGGTTTTGAGGCGGAGACAGAGTGGATAATTAGGAAACTCACCAGCGGACCAGCTGAGATAGATGTTGTTGAATATAGTAGATGTTATTCAAAGTTAGTTACAAGATAAACAATGATGTCACAAAGTTAGTTAGAAGGTGGTTACGAATTAACTATGATTAAGTTAGGATTAACTAGTGTAGTTAGTTAATAACAGATTTTAGAATCACACTATAAGTGTGCTTGTATGAACACTCTGCATTTTCTGATTCATTGTAGTATATTGAAACTTTCTTTTCTGCTTCCAATCTATTCTTCATGGTATCAGAGCTCAAGGGTTTCCATTGAAGATCTCACTGTTTTTCAGTGCAGCTGAAGAATTGCTGCATTGTCCATATAGCAGTTCAGATCGGGTGTGATTTCTAGGTGTTTATTCATGGCGCCTGATTCAAATTCAGAGATACCTACCAGTTCAGTGCAAAGAGAATCAATGGTGATTGATGCGCATCATCCCCTATATCTCCAAGCATGTGATACTCCAGGTAGTTCTCTAGTTTCTATTCAACTCACTGGTTCTGAAAACTATTCTCTATGGAGTAGATCAATGAAGATAGGATTACTAGGTAAAGGCAAACTAGGATTTGTTGATGGAAAATATCCTAAGAATCTATTTCCAGCTCCTCTGCATGATCTCTGGGAGAAGTGTAACGCCATAGTTCTCTCCTGGATTATGATCTCTATTAGCAGGGAGTTACTTAGTGGAATAGTGTATGCAAGTAGTGCTCATCAAGTTTGGAATGATCTCAGAGAAAGATTTGATAAAGTTGATGGATCTAGGATTTTTTTTCTTCATAAGGAAATTGCCACATTGACTCAAGGAGTCTCATCAGTGGCTCACTATTTCTCTAAGCTGAAGGAATTATGGATGGAATTTGATTCTCTTATGCCATGTCCTAGTTGTGCTTGTGAAGTGTCAAAAACCTATACTGTTCATTTTGAATATCAGAGATTAATGCAATTTCTTCTAGGGTTAAATGAAACCTATAATCAATGTAGAAGTCAGTTAATGATGATGGATCCTAGACCAAGTGTGAATAAGGCTTATTCCTTGGTAATGGCTGAAGAATGTCAAAGAGCTCTGGGCAAGTCCAATATAGTTCGTGCAGAAACTACACATCCTAGACAACTATCAGATGCAATGGCATTTTTTAGTTCTGGCAAAGGTCATTCTCAGTCTGGTTTAGGTTCTTCTTCTCATTCAGGATCTGGCTTCAAATCTCAGAGAGCCTCTAACAGCAACCTGTATTGTGATTACTGTAACTGGAAAGGTCATACAAGGGCTAATTGTTTTAGACTCCATGGCTATCCAGCTAATTGGAAAGGAAAGAGAAGAACTAGCCCTGGCCCTGTGACGGCTGCTAATTTTGCAACAGGATCTTCTCCTCATAGTACAAGTGGTCATGTAGATGGTTCACATGGATCAGTGTTTGAGGGTCAAGGTTCCTCCTCTAGCAGCTCAGTATGCAGATCTCAGTCTTATCCAAGACCTCTCTCATCAGGTGGTGGTATCTCTTATCCTACTCATGCACTTATGTCTAATGTGCAGCCACATCACTATCCATCCACACAGTGGTTCCCTCCCCCTTCTTACCTACAGCAGTATCAACCTTTTGACCAGGAGAATGGCAGGCCTAAGAGTGATTTCAATATGCAAGTCACAGGTATGCCTAAATGGATCATAGATTCTGGAGCTTCTAAGCATATGGTCAATGATTCTAAATTGCTCACTAACTTTACATCACTACCTCGCTGTCACATGGGAAATGTTTCTTTGCCAACTGGTAGTTTAGCTAAAGTTACCAATATTGGTTCTTCTCAGATTCTAAGGGGAGCTGATATTCATAATGTTCTACATATTCCTGAGTTTAAGTACAACTTGTTATCCGTGCCTAAGCTTACTAGGGAATTGAATTGTGGTGTCCTCTTTTATCCTGATTTTTGCCTGTTCCAGGACCTCTCCAGTGGGAAGGTGAGGGGGATTGGCAAGTTGGAGGATGACATGTATGTTCTTCCAGTTGATCACCAGTTGAAGTCACAAGGACCTTCACTATCATCTTCTATTGCAAATGCAGCGTCTGTCTCTAAGTCTACTTCCTTAATAAATACAGATAGTAGAAACTTGTCTCTATGGCATAGAAGGCTTGGCCATGTATCGTTTCATACTCTTAGAAAACTTGGTTGTTTCACCAATGTATCTCCTACTTCTGATGTTCCTTGTACTGTATGCCCTTTGGCTAAATAATCAAGACTTCCTTTTCCATTGAGTAATACTACAACTTCTACTTGTTTTCACATTTTGCATGTTGATGTGTGGGGTCCCTATAGAGTACCTACTCATGATGGGAAGAGATATTTTTTAACCATTGTTGATGATTGTTCTAGATATACCTGGCTGCTATTAATCAATTCCAAGTCTGAAGTCATTGTGGCTCTTAGAAATTTCTTTACTATGATCAAGAATGTATTCTCTGCAACTATAAAAATATTGAGGACAGACAATGGTTGTGAATTTTTTAACTCACAAATGACTGAATTACTTCAGTCCCTAGGGGTTCTTCATCAGAGTTCTTGTGTATATACTCCCCAGCAAAATGGTGTAGTTGAAAGAAAGCACAGGCATGTATTGGATACAGCCAGGGCATTAAGGTTTCAAGCCAGTCTTCCACTTAAGTTCTGGGGTGAATGTGTGCTCACTAGTGTGTATCTCATTAACAGACTTCCATCCACTATACTTAAGGGAAAAACTCCATTTGGTGTTCTGTTTCAGACCAGTCCATCACTAGCTCATTTGAGGGTATTTGGTTGTTTGGCTTTTGCAACTGAAGTGAAAAAGGTTGATAAATTTTCCTCCAGAGCTATTCCATCTGTATTTTTGGGCTATGCTACTCTCCAGAAGGGGTACAAGTTGTTTTCCTTGCATACCAAGGAGTTTCTGGTTAGTAGGGATGTTGTGTTTAAAGAAGAGATTTTTCCATTTCAGTGTATGGACCTTAATGTGTCCTCAATTTTTCCACTCATTCATCCCTCAGATGTGTGTGAAAGTTCTCCTCTTTTAGTTGTTCCTGCTGACTCTCCTCCTCATCCGAGTAGTTTTGCTTCTGATTTGGATCATATCCCTGCTGTGGAATCTACTTCGTGTGATACTACTACTCAGTCTCCTACTCTTAGAAGATCATCCCGGACCAGCAGACCACCCATCTGGCTGCAAGATTTCCTCACTTCTCAGCCTAAGTCTGGTTGTTTGTATCCTGTTTCTAATCATGTCAGCTATGACAAACTTTCCAAATCTTATGGTCAAGCATTGGCTGCTTATTCCAGTATTGTTGAGCCTGTTACTTTTGCTGAGGCTGCTGTTAATCCTCTGTGGGTGGAGGCCATGCAGTCTGAAATTTCAGCACTCGAGGACAATCAAACTTGGAGCTTTGTTGATCTTCCTCCTGGTAAACAACCTATTGGCTGTAAATGGGTGTTTAAGGTCAAATATCTAGCTTCTGGGGCTGTTGAAAGATATAAAGCTAGGCTAGTAGCCAAGGGGTTCAATCAAAAGGAAGGGTTAGATTACTCAGAAACCTTTTCTCCTGTGGCAAAAATGGTTACTGTCAGATCAGTTGTGGCTATTGCTGCTGCTAAGCATTGGCCAATTTTTCAAATGGATGTTCATAATGGTTTTCTGCATGGGGATTTGCCTGAAGAGGTGTACATGGTTATTCCTCCTGGCTTTGGCAGACAGGAGGGGTCTAGTAAAGTCTGCAAGCTCCATAAATCACTATATGGATTGAAGTAAGCACCTAGACAGTGGAACCTTAAGTTGACAGCAACTTTGGCTCAATTAGGCTTTGTTCAAAGTCACTATGACTACTCTCTTTTCACCAGGCAGGTAGATAAGGAATTGATAGTGGTTCTAGTATATGTTGATGATCTTTTGGTGACTGGTAGCTGCAAGAATCTGATAGTTCAAACCAGGAATGACTTGAAACTCAAATTCAAGATGAAGGATTTGGGAGAATTAAAGTTTTTTCTTGGGATTGAATTTGCCAGGTCTGAGGAGGGGTATGTAATGAGTCAGCGCAAGTATGCCTTAGAATTAATTTCTGAAATGGGGTTAAGTGGAGCCAAGCCACTCTACACACCATTGGATCCTAATATGAAACTAACATCCATTGAGTTTGACTCACATGTGCAGGGAGCAGAAACTACAGTAAAAGACAAACCTTTAGAAGACATTGGGAGGTATCAAAGGTTAGTGGGGAGACTACTATATCTAACTATGACTAGAGTGGACATTTCTTTTGCAGTACAAACACTTAGTCAGTTCATGCATGCTCCTAAACAATCTCATATGGAGGCTGCTTTGAGAGTAGTCAGGTACATCAAGTCAGCTCCTGGCTTAGGACTGTTTATGCCTGCTCAAAGCACAGGAACTCTAACTACTTACTGTGATTCTGACTGGGGAACTTCTGTGCAAACAAGAAAGTCAGTCACAGGATATTTGGTGAAGTTTGGAGAGGCACTTATTACCTGGAAATCTAAAAAACAGGATACAGTTGCTAGAAGTTCAGCTGAAGCTGAGTTTAGAAGTATGGCTTCTGCAGTGGCAGAGATAACTTGGCTTATTGGCATCTACAAGGAGTTGGGAGTTAATATCAAGCAACCAGTGGATTTATTCTGTGACAGCAAGGCTGCTATACAGATTGCAGCCAATCCCATTTTTCATGAAAGAACCAAACACTTTGATATTGATTGTTATTTTGTTAGAGAGAAATTACACCAAGGTATGATCAAAACTCATCATGTGTCTACCAAAGATCAACTAGCAGACTTGCTGACAAAAGGTTTGTGGAAAGCTTCACATGTACATTTGATGTCCAAGCTAGGCTTGAAAGACATATTTCAGCCTTTAGCTTGAGGAGGGGTGTTGAATATAGTAGGTGTTATTCAAAGTTAGTTACAAGATAAACAATGATGTCACAAAGTTAGTTAGAAGGTGGTTACGAATTAACTATGATTAAGTTAGGATTAACTAGTGTAGTTAGTTAATAACAGATTTTAGAATCACACTATAAGTGTGCTTGTATGAACACTCTGCATTTTCTGATTCATTGTAGTATATTGAAACTTTCTTTTCTGCTTCCAATCTATTCTTCAGATGTCATTTCCATAGTCGGCATGCCAGGGATTGGAAAAACTACTTTGGCTTACAGAGTGTATAATGATAAGTCCATTGTTGATCATTTCGATGTTTGTGCTTGGTGCACAGTCGACCAGGAACGTAATGAGAAAAAGTTGTTGCAGAAAATTTTCAATCAAGTTATTGGTTTGAAAGAACAATTCAATGAGGATCATCACATAGATGATGACGTTGCTGATAAGCTGCGGAAACAACTATTTGGAAAACGGTACCTTATTGTCTTGGATGACATGTGGGATACTGCAACATTGGATGAGCTAACAAGACCTTTTCCTGAATTACGAAAACGAAGCAGAGTGATTTTAACAAGTCGAAAAAAGGAAGTGGCTTTGCATGGAAAATGCCACAGTGATCCTCTTTATCTTCGATTGCTAAGATCAGAAGAAAGTTGGGAGTTATTAGAGAAAAGGGTATTCGGAGAAGAACGTTGCCCTGATGAACTAAAGAGTGTCGGAAAAAAGATAGCTCGAAAGTGTGATGGGCTTCCTTTAGTACTTGATCTAATCGGTGGAGTCATTTCAAAGAAGGAAAAGAAAGAGGCTTTGTGGCTTGAAGTTCTGAATAATTTGAGTTCCTTTATTTTTAAGGATGAAGAGGAAGTGGTGAAGGTTATACAATTAAGTTATGACCATTTGTCAGATCACGTAAAGCCGTGTTTGGTTTACCTTGCAATTTATCCAAAGGATAAAGATATAAGGATCTCTCAATTGAAAGATTTATGGAGTGCTCAAGGACTTGAGATGAAAAGTGCAGAAGAAGTAGTGGATGAGTTAATTTCCAGTAGTTTGGTAATACCTTTCGATAATTCTATTTGCAAAATTCATGATCTTGTGCATGACTTTTGTTATATAAAATAGGAAAAGTTGTTTCATTTCATAGGAGGTTCAAACGCTTCGTCTTCTTCTGGTATGATGGCATGAGGAATTACCATTCGTTATGATCAACGTCTCTTTCATTTGGATGAAAATTTTGTGCTGTTAAATCGAAAAAAGAAGAATCCTTATGTTAAACACCTCCTCATCTCTAAAATTGGATGGTGTGAGATTTTCTGAATGGCAGGTTGATGCAGAGAAATCCTTTCCCGTGCTCGAGAAACTATATATATATATAGATGTCGTAAGCTTAAGGAAATCCCAGACAGTTTTGGAGATATTGCGTCATTAGAGCTTATCAGATTATTCTACGGGCCTCAGCTTAAAGAGTCGATCTTCAATATTAAGGAATATGTTGAAGAAATGACCGGAAAAGACAAGTTTGAGGTAGAACTCTATGTTTGAGGTATGCTTCATTAACTTATTACTTTTGCAAATGTTATGTGTTTTCCAATATTAGTTTTAACTTATATATACAATATATGTTCTTTGCAGATCAGATCAGATCGAGCTAGCGCATACAAATTCTCAAGACATGTATGCCTAACTTATGTATACACTAGATAATGTTGCCCGTGCTATGCACGGGCCCAATAATATAAATGGTATGTTTTGGGCTAATAATGGAGTTTTTGAAGTGATTGTTTGTGTGGATAAAGGAATAAGTTTTTTTATCACAAACTTGTACTTTCTTTTACGCTATTCGAGGCACAATAAGACTACCCACATACAACATTTTTGATGATCAGCCAGCTTATCGACACAGACCAGCTCTAACTACCTGTTGAGAAAAACAACTCAAAAGCAAATATGTTAGTTTTGATTCGGCACAAATAATGCAAAATCATATAGAAAGCAGATAAACATATAAACAGTTGCTTTGTTTGAGAACATGTTAACCCACGAATAATGGGGACTGACTTTTGAACAAGCAGGAATTTGCTCGTTTTTATGTTGGGGTTGGTGACTCAAAAAGGTTAAATTGCGTTGAGCTAAGGTCTTCTTGTTGCATCTCTGGGCATTCGTTGATCTGAACTCAATGTTTCCTTGTAGAATGAAGGGGAAATGAAAATTTTTAAAAGATAGGGGCCGGTCCTTGAAAGGCTGCCTACGTATCTCCCGAGGAGAATTCAGGCCCTACGTAGTTCGAATACAAAGGAAGTTTCATTTTCATTCATTCATTTCTTGAAGATTACAAGGAAAGTGAAAAGCATACAATAAAGCTCCTAAAAGATAAAATGTGCCTCCACTCAGGCCATTCTTTTTCTGATTGTCGCATTAATCACGGGGGGTAAACTCATATGCTTCGAGGGTGGTTTTCTCATTCCCTTCCTTCCGCCGTCCCTGAAGAGGAGGCCTATAGACAATTTCCTCCCCAGTATCCTCTTCAGCAATTTCAGGTCTAGCGCCTTTGGGATCACTGTTGGTGGCCTCTTGGCTGAAGAAAGAGTGTTTTCCACGTGGCTTCTGAAGCACCACGGTTATCTTTTTGAGGGCATCACGCTTCTTCCGCACAGTAGCTGTCTCTTCATCTATAACAGCACATTTTGTCATCTTTGCTGCCAATTCCATGTCTAGTACCGCATTTGCTGTTCGTGCGATTGCGGTGGCAAACTCCACTTCTATTCTCCTTTTTCTGGTTTCTTGGATCTCTTGTCTGAGTTGCTGTAATTTCATCCTCAAATCCTCCTCAGTTAGCTCTATGTCGATATTCTTGCCTTTTTCCATCTTAGCTGCAATTTTACCTTTCCTGAGATGATAGAGTAGTGGCTTAGGATTTGGTAGTAGGATTTTATTTCTGGCTGAGAGAGACTTAAGACTCATGGAATTTTGGTCGGACATTTGATAGTGACTTGTTTTTGGTATTGGGAAATTTTTTAGAAATTTTTTGAAAAGAAGTGGGCTGAAAATGTCCTTATCCAAAGCAACGTATCACATAAACAGTTAAAGCACACAAGTAAACAGGCAAATATCGCATCCTAAACATGCATGTGACCCTTTTGTGCCAAGGGTAGGCCTAGCGAATTCAAGGATGTATTGCGCCATTTAAAACAAATTGTTGCACCCCCAAAACAGAATTCATAAACAATAGAGAATTCATTACAAAGTTAAGCAAAGGGATACATCTTTTAGGGAAGGGATAAGTTGCAAATACAAAAACATCAATCCCACGCAGGGGAATAAGATAACTAAAATGCTGAAGGATCTGCTCCTCCTCTTGCTTTTTCCACTTCTTCACGAATGAGAAACTTGCTGGTTATCACATGCGGCTCAGCGAACACAGCTTTGGAAGACATTGACACGCCCTGGAGGGTGTTAAGCTGATCATCCAAGTTCAAGTCCAAACGTATCAGGCAGGATCTTGCGTCAGCTAACTCTTGCGTGGCAAAGGCTAATGCCCTTTGACTTTCATATTCTCTATGCTGGAACTCTTGTTCCCTACGCAGGTATTCTTGCTCCCTATGTTGAAACTCTTGCTCTCTTCGGTCCCATTCTTGCTGAAAATGGAAGGCTTGGATTTGGAGCCTTACCTGGACATCTTCAATCTGTCGGCCCGTGCGTGGCGTTGGGTCAAGTGTACCACGCAGATCATTCTGCAACCATTTTTTGTATTCATCCACATACCCGGCTTCATATCTATTTTCTGCCATGCTCTCTTTTAGGTTGACCCGTCCAGACCATTCTTGACAAATATCCTTGGCGTGAGGTATCTTGTCGCACCCGTTGTAGTCAAACACGTAGCGGCTAGTGTCTCCTTTGAAAGGTAGAATCTGTCTTCTGCCGAATTGCCGCATTACCCTGCTAGGATTGTAAGGTCGTACCCCTCTAATGCCAGGAAGGATTAGGAAAGGACACTTAGCCCCCTGAATAGCTATTTTTTCTGACATGAAATCTTGAAACATCCATTGTACGTCTTCCTCTTTTATGTCATGGAAGACTTTGGCCCACGATTCCCTAGTGCTGTGGATCTTGAACCTGTTGTTGCTCAAATGGAACTCATAATGGTCGAGGCGGCTTTCTTTTTGTGGTTCGGCCAATTTCTGTTTCTGAGTCTCGTATGTCTTCACCAGATGTTTAGACATCCACCACTGTAGCAAAATATTACAACCTTGAAAAAATGGAAACCCGTTTTTGCATTGACCCAAAGATCGGTAGATGTCGGCCAGAATGATCGGGGCTAGGTTGAAGTATTTCTTAACTTGTCCTTTCTTACCAACACCCTCGAAGATGGCGTGTGTAACCATGACAACCCGAGTATCAATTTCATTCCCTTCGCCTTGAGGAAATACCATCGTCCCTAAGAGGCATACAGCAAATGCTAAGGTTTGAGTTTGACTCCAACTACTGCGACTGAGAAACTCATTTGGAAAATTCTTATAATAGTTCTCGTGTCCCCACCGTTCGTAGAATTTCAGAAACGGAATACTCGGGGTGTCTAGCCAGTCTGCATTTACTAGTAACAACATGTTCTTCAGTTCTGTGCTGGTCGGCTTATCTGGTAGCAAAATGTGGTGATCTGGATGATTTTTCCTTTTCTGGCACATTCCGACATTGTCTAGGCAATCTCTGATTTCTTCAACAGTTGGTGTCATTTCAACATCTCCGAAGCGAAACACCATCCTCTCATCGTCCCAAAATCGAGTGACCACCTCAATGAACTTAGGCCAGACTCCGAGATTCATTATCGACGGGAGGTGACCTAAGTGAATGGAAAGTTCTCTTTTCTGATATGCATTGAGATTGTACCACCATACACGGAGGAGGTTTGGCGTCTCGGTGACCATTTTGAAACTCAAGTGTTGCTTAGCCATCTACAAAAACATACAAATAATTAGATACCCCCCAAACCCAAGATACAACACTTTGTCAAATAGCGCATACATCCTTCAAACACGTAAGTATGAGCGTCCGTTCGGGCCGTGGGCCCTTTGGACTCAAGGTGGTCTTTCTAATGGACCCGACACGCCTTGGGTATTGGGTCATCTTAGGTCAATGCGCTAAATTTCAGGGATTTGGTCTTGCTCTATCCTAGTATGACTAAGAGTGAGTTTTCTTTAAAGTGGATTGGTGACCCAAGCGGACTACTTGGGCTGAGACAATTAACGACCGTTGACTATCCAGTAGCCAACTACATTCGTCAGGGTGTCTCGAGAACAATTTGGTTAACGAACGACTGCGGCCCGCATAATCGTCCTTTAAGTGAAAAGAAGAAAAAAAAAATGTCATTTGACGGAATAAATGATATGGATGCAATGACAGTTGATATCACAATTTAAGCAAATAAGGCACATTTGAGGTAAAACAATTCAACAAATATTAGCAAATAGTCAAAGAAAGTCAAGTCATTATGGTTAGAACCTAATTGAATTCCCCAGCAGAAGTCGCCATTTCTGTTGTGTCGTAATTTGACTATCTCTAGAAAAATCACTTTTTGAAATGTTCTAAGTATAAAACAATTTGAGAAAAATACTTAGAAAGAGTCGCCACTTAATTTTTTAAAGAAATTAAGAAAACTTATCATTTTCAAATATTTAAACAGAAAAAATCATTTGAAACTACCAAAGAGGGTTCGGGGTTCAATTTACACTTCGAGAAGGGTTTAAGCATTCGAAGTGTCCGCTAACATGCGGTTGACCTGCGACTTGACTAAAATATATTTGACTATTTTTTAGAAGAAATGTGATTTAACATAAGAATAATAATTTACAGTATTTGGTTTACTTTGAGAAAAATAGTTAAATAAATGACACGCCTTTATTTCATTTTTAATTTTTTAGAGAAAGGTATCCCAAAAAAACATTTGAGTCAAAATACAAATAATTAGAATATTAATAAAAACTAGATTAATTAGAATTTATTTAATTCATTTTAAAATAACTTGAACCAATTTAATACATTAAAGCATGAAAATCATTTTTAATTAATTGAAGAATAAAAGTTTTGATTAACCTTCTTGAGAAAATGACTAAGGAAGTATTCACTTTTTTATTATTATTATTATTATTATTATTATTATTAATCAATGAAAAAGGTTATGACTAACATTTTTTAAAGTTTATTAAGAAAAAGAAAAAGAAAAAAAAAATACTTCAACTTAGAACAATTTTGCAATGAGTAAAAAAAAAATGATTTAAATGAAGAAGATCCTTAAAGAACGTGCCTTTAAAAATTTACGAAAATGATTTAACATAAAAATACATAATATTTTACGATATTCGATTAACTTTGATAAAAATAGTTCAATAAAGAATAATTTTTAATTTTTTTTAGAAAATAGGATCTTAATTGAAACAACTTGGTCAATTAGGATTTTAACAAAATTAGATTAATTAAAATTATTTACGTCATTTTTTATTTATTTATTTTTATTTTTTTTATAAATAATAATTCGAACCAACTTGGTAGATAAACCAAGAAATTATTTTAATCTAAATAAAGATATGTGAAAGTTTTGACTAAAAAAATAAAATATTTGAATAAGTATAAGAGTTGATAAAATGAATTATTTTTAAAGAAACTAACATAAATGAATATGGTTCATCTTTTGGGGAATTCAACTAAGTTAATTAAAATTCTAAAGTTAGAGTTAAACAACAAATAATAAGTAATCGCAATTAAATAATTTAAAGCGTAAGGGAGAAATTGAATTTGGGCCTTTCTTGGGCCAAATTCGCTACTGTTTTTGGGAATTTTACTCAATCCCGTTTTTGTATACACTTGATGTATATCAGTGTATATCGGCATGTATATCAGCCCTTTTCATGTATATCTTTCTTCCAAACTCATGTATTTCGCATCAGCCCTGTATCCCTGCGTTTTTGACCTGTATATTAATATTCTTGCCATGTGTATCTGTGTATATATGACTGTATACTCCATGTATATAGCCCATTTTGGGGCTTCATGATTTGAGCAGTCAGCTTCCAGCCCTATATGGCTTTTCCGACACCTGTTCGTCAGTTTCAAGGGCTGGCCAACTCGAAGGAAAAGGTTTGAGCCTTCGTGGCTCGACAAGAAAATGCGAAGAGAGGAGTTCATGGCGAACTCGGACAGATTTCACATAAATAAGAATAAAAAATAAAAAATAAAAATTAGTGTTATGGCACCACAATAACCAAAGTGAAAGAGTAAGAGAACACAAACAAATGTGCTACTACATGCTCAAAATTGCGGCTACTCAACAATCAAAATTCAAGATATGCTCAATTAACTCGATTTCTTTTTTTTTAACAAATAGAATACATCAATTCTAATTCATGAACTAACCTAAACTCAATTAATATTGAAGTGAAATATCTTAATGTACAACGCAATAATTAATCTAGGCAAATGAGCAAACAAACACGATTAGATGTCCTTTGCAGAACCCACAACCGAAGAAACAATAAGAAATCATTTAAGGCATGCTGCACTAAGTTGACTCAATGCTTTAGCCACAATTAAACAACACATCCACTTCCTAAAAAATAAAATATATATATGGATGAACCCACTGGCAGGAAACAAATCAAAGAGGCAGCAGCTATAGGAGAAACATAACAAAGGGTTCTATATCGAAAAGAAAAACACTTACACTACAAGGTGGATACTAACAAACGGAGCTCTGCTGATGTGAACAAAATTTGCTATTTAATACCCGAAAATACAAAGAAAACAAGAGAATAATTTCTTTGACACCTTCGGAACACATAATCGAAACAAGAAAACTAATACAAAATAGAGACAGAACAATGTCCTGGTGATCAACAAATGCATAAACCAAACTTTAGAGCAAGTATAATAACCATGAGATTCGAAATGGAGAAAAACAAGTTGTCATATTCCGCAAACAATAGGCGAAACAACACACAACCTCCACATCGATTAGCTTTTCGAGATTCTGTCTACTATTTTACCATTTTAAAACAATACACAACCATATCTTTTATCAAGAAGAGTATATCATGGATTAGAATCATCAAATCGAACCACAAAATGAATTAAATCCACATTACATACAATTGAGTTTAGCCGAAATGGAAAAATAAATTTAAGAGTAGGAGGGGTTACCTTCTTCGGGGCAGCGACGTGGGACAACAAGCTTGAAAGGACTTCACCACCACTAAGGTACGATTCCAAAAATTTGGATGAACAAACAAAACAAGCTAGAGCAAAAATTGAACGAAATCGGAATTTCCGGTTTCCCTATGTTCTCAAGAACTATATGGTTTTAAGTCGGTTTCTTCCTCTCTAATGCTAGTTAAATTTCAATATTCTTTCTAACCCCCTCTTTTTTTTTTTTTTTATCAAGAACAAGAAGAAGGTATTTATAGAAAGGGAATTGGGGTTCGAAATTGGGGAAAAGGGTAGAATAGGAATTCGAGTTCAACCTTCCAATTTGAAAAATTTCAACCGAAATCCCCCAAAATCCGCACGATAAGAGGGCGTGGATGGCTTGACAGGCGGCTGTTCCAGGACGCAACCGCAGGTCTGTTCCTGCTGTTCCATCGATGAAGACGATGGCAGCTTTCCGTCTTTTTGACGTGTGAAGGAGAAGAAGTCGCGTACTGCTGCTGTCTAGTTCACGTGAGCTGCTGAATTCGGGTCGATGCTAGGTTTCGTTCTGTGCGGGTCACGATGAGGAAGAAGGAGAACGACGTACAAGGGTCGGGTCTGCGTCGGCTACTGTTTGTTGTATTTAGGACTGATGTACGTATATAGCTGTTGGGTCATTTGGAATTGTTGTTTGGATATGATGTGTGTATTGTGTGGAATGGGTTTGTTTAGTATTAAATTAGTGGGCTGAAATCTGAAAATTTGGGAATTCAAAATGGGTTGAAGAACAAAAGAGAAATTGGGTTCCTGGTGGTGGGCTGGAAAACGAATTGGGCCAAAAGGTGGCCCAATTTTGGGTCTTAACAATGGGTTGAAGGAAATGTGAAGAAGTGGCCACAATTGCAATTACATAAGATTACAATTATAACCGAACGAAGTTAAAAGCTTAACCGACTTGAATTTAATTGGTGAATTCGGCCAAAGTTAAATAAGATGAATTAATACTAGTTAATTAATGAGCTTCTTAACCTTAACGAAATAAAATAATTAACTTAATTTCGAACTAATGATTCAAAATTATAACCATAATTTAAACTAAACTAATTTAACAAAGTACTTACTAACAATTAAAATCACTTTGAGACGATTTTCAAATATTTAAGAAACACTAATTATACACATAATTATGTAAAACAAATATATTATCTAAAAATTATAAAAGCGACAAAACTAGTTAAAATAACTTGCAAACTATATTATTATTATTACTTTTATAAAACTAATTATTTTAAAACTATGGCCATAACTTAAATAACGCAACTTAAATAAAGTGTGCTTTTCAAATCAACAAAATTACATAAGACAAAATAATATAAAATAAGAATAATTAAACTAATAAAATAGATAACTTATACTTTAAACCCAATTAATTTAATTGAATATAAAACAAACTCTTTTTGAGACGATTTTTGAATATTCATAAAATATAATAATTATATACATATATATTTATCTAAAAATTATAAAATAAGACAGAACTAGTTAAAATAACTTGCAAACTATATTATTATTTTATGAAAATTTTATAAAACTAATTATTTTTAAATCGTTTGAAATTGGAGAAGCTCAAAATGATTAATTTATATTGTGGAGGGTCAAAATTGGGTATCAACATTGTCAATTATCATAATTTATAGTATTTTTACGCAATTTTTAAATATAAAAAAATTAAGACAAATAAATTAAAATGGACGCAATATATGTTATTTTTGTTGTCTCAATTTATGTGACACAAATGAAATTTGAAGAGTCATCCAAATTTGCATTTTTAAAAAAAATGTTTTAAGTTATTAATTATTGTGATTTATAATATTTTTATGTAACTTTCAAATAACCTACATTGATGGTCACTTTGTCCTAATTTATGTGATATGGATAAAATTACAAAATTAACCCTTTTAAAATGTCTTTCAGATATTTTAAGTTGTTAATTATTATTATTTATAATACTTTTTTGGTAATTTTAAAATGATATATATTATTTTTCTGTCGCAATATGTGTGACCCGGATAGAATTTTGAGAATCAACCTATTTTATTATATATCTTTTAAATATTAAATATTTTAAGTCATTTGTAAATGATTTATTATATTATATTATTATATATTATATTTTATATATATATATATATATATATATATATTATATTTATTTCTACTATATAATAAAAGAGAGTTTATGTATATATTATATTATACTATATTATATTATATATTATATAAACTCCCTTTTATTATATAGTAGAAAAAATGATTTATTATATTATATTATTATATTATATATTATATAGGGAGTTTATGATGGGACACGTAGAATGTCCCATCATAAACTCCCTCTTATATAATAGTAGAAAACATGTGTAATACCAACCCAATTAACTTTACAAAAAACAAGAAAATATACATGTCATCATATGCATACAAAATGAAAAAGGTTAAACAAAGCAATATATTAATCTGAATAAGAAAGAATAACCAATAAATTAAAATTTTCATAAGAAAGTCTAGTGGACTAACATTTTATGACCAATTTATAAAGGAAGAAACTATGTATGCCGTGATATATTTATTAGCAACCCAAGAATAATTCATAATCAAACATAATAATAATATAATAGATGGTTAAGAGAGCCGACATACGAGAAAAATATCAATGGAATCCTTACCAGTCACATTGAAGATGAATTTAGAAGAAGAAGAGGGTGGGGGAGAACATCAATAAATCTAGTCTAGCATGATTCACTGATCTGACTATTTATAAAATTCTGAAACTTACCGTTAGAAGTTGAAAAGAACTTTAAGACATTGAATTGGTATGTGAAAATGATAAGTCATTCTAGAGTATTGAAATAAGTGGCAATACCAAGAAAATTAATTCATCCATATGTATATTCAAATACATATTAATTTGATATGATATTCTTAATTAATGATAGAATATTTAATAAATTAGATATTTTATAACATTTTAATTTAATATGGGGATACACAACAATTTAACTTTTTTCTAAATTTCTTTTCACTTTTAATAATAATAATAATAATATATATATATGATATTATTATTATTATTATTATTATTATTATTATTATTATTATTATTATTATTATTATGTTTTTAATGAAAATCTGATTTTTCAAAATCCTCGGGCATTTTACTATTTTATTAAAAAAGGAAATTTCTAGCATTTCATAATATTTATATATTTAATATATAAACTGACTTTTCAAATTCTCTAGACATTTTACTATTTCATTAAAAAAGAAATTAGACTTTTAGCATTCCATAATATTTATATTTAATATATAATAACTAATAATATATGATTTTTAAAAAAAGTTTTATGATTTTAAAAAAAAAAAGTCTATATATAAAATTCTGAAAGCTTTACTGTTAGAAGTTGAAAGGAACTTTAAAACATTGAATTGGTATGGAAAAATGTTAAGTCATTCTAGAGTATTGCAATACGTGGCAATACCAAGGAAATTAATTCATCCGTGTATGTATACTCAAATACATATTAATTATATTTTTGTAAAACTTACTATGATATTCTTAATTAATGATAGAATATTTAATAAATTAGATATTTTATAACATTTTAATTTAATATAGGGGAAAAACAACAATTTAACTTTTTCCTAAATTTCTTCTCACTTTTAATAATACTAGATAAGGGTGCCCGTGCAAGGCACGGGCAATATTAATTAGCCCTACGTGGCCTTTTTTGATTGGTTTGGTAGTATTTGAGAGCAAAAAAAAGTGCTAAAAGAAAGAAATATTAATTAGTCCTACGTGGCCATTTTTGATTGGTTTGGTAGCATTTGAGAGCAAAAAAAAGTGCTAAAAGAAAGAAATATTAATTAGCCCTACGTGGCCATTTTTGATAGGTTTGGTAGTATTGGTATGAGCTCTTTTAAGGAAGGAAATGATGGGAATACCCTTGGTAGTCGAAGGGAACCACCACTTATGATGATGATGATATGATGATATGATGAGAATAACATAAAATAATATAAAGAAATATTAATTAGCCCTACGTGGCCATTTTTGATAGGTTTGGTAGTATTGGTAGGAGCTCTTTAAAGGAGGGAAATAACGGGAATACCCTTGGTAGTCCAAGGGAACCACCACTTATATGGAAGGAAATGACGGGAATACCCTTGGTAGTCCAAGGGAACCACCACTTATATAGTATAAAAATTGGCCATTTTTGATAGGTTTGGTAGTATTGGTAGGAGATCTTTTAAGGAAGGAAATGACGGGAATACCTTTGGTAGTCCAAGGGAACCACCACTTATATAGTCTGAGATATTGGTAGGAGCTCTTTTAAGGAAGGAAATGACGGGAATACCCTTGGTAGTCCAACGGAACCACCACTTATATAGTATGATGAAAATAATATAAAATAATATAAAGAAATATTAATTAGGCCTATGTGGCCATTTTTGATAGGTTTGGTAGTATTGGTAGGGGCTCTTTTAAGGAAGGAAATGACGGAAATACCGTTGGTAGTCGAAGGGAACCACCACTTATATAGTATGAATGATGATTATATTATATATGATGATGAAGAAAGAAATATTAATTAGCCCTACGTGGGCATTTTTGATAGGTTTGGTAGTATTGGTAAGAGCTGTTTTAAGGAAGGAAATTACGGGAATACCCTTGGTAGTCAAAGGGATAGGTTTGGTACTATTGGTAGGAGCTCTTTTAAGGAAGGAAATGACGGGAATACCCTTGGTAGTCCAAGGGAACCACCACTTATATATTGTAGTATAAGTATAGGAAGGAAATGACGGGAATACCGTTGGTAGTCCAAGGGAACCACCACTTATATAGTATAATATATTATATATGATGATGAAGAAACAAATATTAATTAGCCCTACGTGGCCATTTTTGATAGGTTTGGTAGTATTGGTAGGAGCTCTTTTAAGGAAGGAAATGACGGGAATACCCTTGGTAGTCCAAGGAACCACCACTTATATAGTATAGGAAGGAAATGACGGGAATACCGTTGGTAGTCCAAGGGAACCACCACTTATATAGTATGAATGATGATTATTATATATGATGATGAAGAAAGAAATATTAATTAGCCCTACGTGGGCATTTTTGATAGGTTTTGTAGTATTGGTAGGAGTTTTTTTAAGGAAGGAAATGACGGAAATACCGTTGGTAGTCCAAGGGAACCACCACTTATATAGTATGACGAAAATATATATATATATATATATATATA
>NW_026030226.1:0-25437 GCF_019186545.1 Solanum stenotomum | reverse complement strand
AGAAAATATTATATAAAAGAAAGAAATATTAATAGAAAGAAATAGAAAGTAGAAATAGAAAATATTATATAAAAGAAAGAAATATTAATAGAAAGAAATAGAAAGTAGAAATAGAAAAAATTTTATAAAAGAAAGAAATATTAATTAGCGCCACGTGGCAATTTTTGATTGGTTTGGTGGTAGTTGAGGAACCACCACTTCTAAAGTATGAGATGAAGTATGATGACGATGATGAAGTATGATGATGATATATAGTAAGTAAAAAAAATAAAAAAATAGATAGAAGTAGAATAGAAAATAGAATATAATAGAAAGAAATAGAAAGTAGAAATAGAAAATATTATATAAAAGAAAGAAATATTAATAGAAAGAAATAGAAAGTAGAAATAGAAAATATTATATAAAAGAAAGAAATATTAATTAGCCCGACGTGGCAATTTTAGATTGGTTTGGTAGGACAAAAGTGATGTTTAGTTTTTCATGATGATGTAAGTGAAGGGTAATGTTGTCAAAGAGACAATAATTTGGTAGTATTGAGGACTCACACTTATTAAGTATGATGATATATGATGTTATGATGATGATGATGATGATTATTATTATTATTATTATTATTATTATTATTATTATTACTATTATTATTATTAATGACAATCCGACTTTTCAAATTCCTTAGGCATTTTACTATTTCATTTAAAAAAAAGTAAATTTCTAGTATCCCATAATATTTATATTTAATATATAAACTGACTTTTCAAATTCTTCAACATTTTACTATTTCATTTAAAAAGAAAGTAGACTTTTAGCATCCCATAATATTTATATTTAATATATAATAACTAATAATAATATATGATTTTAAAAAAAGTTTTTAGAATAGGGGTAAAATGGTATTTCAACTTTACACTTTGGAGCTTCCCACTTATAATAATACTAGTTTCTGAGCACGCGTGTTTCATGTGAATTTTTATAGATACGTTAGAATGACTAAAATTTCATGGAAATATATATATGTAAATTCTAATGAACAATAAAATGCAACAATTACAAAATAAGAATAAAGACTTACGTCAATAAAACATTCATAGAAAACTAAATTAAGAAGTCTAATAGAGAAAAAAAAAGACAAAAAGAAACAGATTTAAGAAAAAATACAAGGTAGACATTATTCTTATAAGATTGATGTATATATAGATGAAAAAATAAGTACAAAATTAGTACATAACTCTCTGAGTTCTTATCAATTCCTTCCATATTGTTGACACCCAATTTCGACCCTCCCCGATAATAATTAATTTTCTGAGCTTCTTAATTTTCAAACGATTTAGAATAATTAAATTTATAAAATTCAAATAGTTTCAAGATTAGTTTAAATAATTTCAATCGATTTTTATAGTATTTTGAATAATGAGTATGTTTTATATAATTATGTGTCTAATTAGTATATTTTATGAATGTTCGAAAATTGTCTCAAAAGGATTTTAGTTTATTTAAATATTTGGTTATTTAGTTTAAATTAAGCAATAGCTTATATTTTGAGTTATTTAGTTTATAATAAGTTAATTATTATATAATTATGTGTCTAATTAGTATATTTTATGAATGTTCGAAAATTGTCTCAAAAAGGTTTTAGCTTTATTTAAGTGTTTGGTTATTTAGTCGTTTATATTATTAAATTAATTAGTTTATAATTAAGTTAATTATTTTATTTCGTTAAGATTAAGAAGCTCGTCAGTTAATTATATTATTTCGTCTTATTTAATTTCAGTCGAATTCGCTAGTTTATTAAATTTGGCTAATTTTTAAATCCGATAGAACTTTTTCCTTTTAAACCAAATCAAGCCACTTCCCAACTCCCATAACTCATTGTATTTTGGGAAAATAACTTAAATACACAACTTTAAGTTCCTTATTAACTAGTTTTCCCTTCTTTTTTAAAAAATTACTTAAATCCCTTATTTCACTTAAATATCAAATCTGTCAGATACATCATTATTTTTTACCTCACACGTTTCACCACTCCCTATGTCACTCCTTTTTTTTCTCCCTAAATTCACTCTAGTATCTTTTCAGTTACAGATCATTATCCCAAATTGATTTTAAAAATTTTCTTTCTCAATCCAACCATTTTCAAAACTTCGTCTTCTCTGTCTTATCCGTCTTCTCTCCCAAAGTTTGCCATTGTAGCTTTCATCTTCTTCCTTCAATTTTTATTTTGTTTCGATTTTTTCTTCTTGATACATATGGATCCTGATCCTACATCAAATCTTTCTAATACTAATCGAACAATATACGACTCTGATGATGAAAATTGGGCAGAAATTAGATCAAAAAGTTTGCATGACCCATTAAACTTGATGAATCAGTCGACCAAAGATGTGCCAAAATCGTCTAAACCAAAAGCTGCAAAAACCCCCCCAAAAAAAGGGGAAGAAAAGCAGCACCCGCTATTTCCAGACCTGCATTGCCTAGAGTATGTGTTTTTAATCTTTATTAAATTTGTTTGTGATTTGTATTGCATTTGATATCTTAGACTGAAATTGACTGATACATTAATTTGATGTGTTATATTGTTTATTGGGTTAAATCATGATACATTCAAAAACACTATCTTAGTTTGATATATACTGATTTGAGATTTAGTCGAAACTTATAAAACCTTTGTTGTTTTATATGTGTATCGAAAAAAATGATACATGACAAACCCCAATATGAAAAAGAGATTTGTCAAATTTAACAAAAAAGTCGTTGATGTATCAGACATGGCATCCTTCTGTTTAATGTATCAAATTTTATAATATGACTCTGTTGAAGTATGGTAACATGTGTTTTTATATGTATCAACTTGTTTTTATTATGTATCATTACTTGTTGTGTAGTGTGATTTGGTATTTTTATTTATGTATCATAATATATCATTATAACTAGTATGTGCTAATTTTGCAGACAATCAAATATGTTATAAAAAAGGTACCATTAATAATATATCATACAGGGCATCCTTTTGTATAATGTATCAAATTTTATAATACGACTCTGTTAAAGTCTGGTAGCATATATTTTTCTATGTATCAATTTGTTTTTATTCTGTATCATTACTAGGCAATGCAGGTGTGTTTTATTTAGTATAATTTTCTTTTTCATTTTGCAGTCAATCAAATATGTTATAAAAAAGGTACCAACACATGCCATAAGGTTTGGTGTCCCTTTTAACACAAATTTTTTGGAGGAGTTCCAAAAGTCTATAGGGGATGATGTAATTGAACTGTTTAGAACTATAATTTTTGGACCCTATTTAGACATTCCTAAATGTAATTTTCAAGGCCAAATCAGTAAATGTTTGTTGTTGTTAGAATTGGAACAAGGCAACTCAAAGGTGTTGCATATTAGGCATGCAAACGGGGGTATCTTGAAATTTGGTATCAAAGAATTTGCAATAATAACTGGTCTTAAATGTAAAGGCAATACCAAAGACTTTGAATACCCAGAATCAACTCCATGTAGGCTATTCCAAAAATATTTTCCTGGTGTAGTTAAAAGTGTAAGCAAGAATCATCTAGTCCAATGATTTTTTATGGGCAACTGGGAGAATAATCAGGATGCACTCCAGATGACTATCCTGTACTTTTTCCATACATTCATTTTGTCTCAAACTGGTGATTCTTCAATATATGTTAACGAATTCTTAATGGTTAAAGATGGTAGATATCAAGTATATCCTTGGGATAGATTGCATTCACAAAACTCATGGATTCACTCCGACAAGATTTCAATCTTATCAAACAATTGTATCGGTTATATGGAATGCCTTATGCACTTAACGTATGGACATATGAATTTGCATCCCAATTAAATCCTGAAATTGTTGTCAAAGAACGGAATGTCATCCCTAGAATTTGCAATTGGAGGGTTGTGGCTTTAAAGCCAAAGTTTGAAATGCTTATGACTAGCATTTTTCAAGAGGTAACATTGAATCCCATTTTATATTACATTTCATACATAATTAAGTCTATAGTTGTAATGTTGCAAGTTTGTCTTTTTAAAATCATTTTTTTCTGTGTTAGGATACATAATTTTATCTCTTAATATTCAAAAAAATTATTTTTCCAGAATGCATGTTCAAACATTGTGCTAACACCGAAGGAACTTGCAGCTTTTGATTTACCTGACGATGAACATGATCCTCCTTCTTCACCCACCACAACATCTGTCAATCCCAAGATAGTTCAACCGAATGACATTGCTGATTTCGATGATTTCTCCACAAGACCTCCCGAACATTTGTTAAGGAGATCATCTAGAGTGTCTGATACATCATCTCCACCACCACCAAAAAGAACAAAGAAAGTGGATACACCTAAAACAAAGGTGTCAGAACCCAGTCAGCCAGATCAGTCCAATGTGTCATTAAATCAGCCATTTTCTATTTCAGATGGTCCTCCGACACCATCAGCTGCTAATGTACACGGTTTTGCAGATGCTCAAAAAGTCAACTATGTAATTCCAGATATTGAAGAACTGAAAGACCATATGAAGAATTACGTAAGTAATTGTTTCGATTTTATTATTTTTTCTTTATATTGACTCTAATTGTAGTTATGTTTTTATAAATTTTTGATAGGTTGACAAGAAATTTGAGGAACTTGTAATCTTGATAAAGGAAAACCACTCGCAGTTGATGCTAACTCGACGGAAGGAAAACAACAAAGTTGATCCTCAATCAAGCAATAAACAACCATCTTCATATATATCGACTGATCTTGATGATGCAGTTGGTGTAGCTGATTTTGAGGTTGGTGTATCTGTTAATGAGGGTGGACATCAAGTTAATGTCAATGCAGAGGTATGTATCTGATACATTGTTTGTAATTGTCGTTTTACCTCATACATTAAGTATGTATTAAGAATCAAAATCATATGTATCAGCACATATAGATCATATATATAATTAAGGTGATTCACCGAATCTTCTACCTCATTAATCAGTTATATATTTCAACTTTATATTCATCACTTATGTTAAATGATATATCAGTAACAATTATGTTAACACTTTTTTTATTATGAAAAATTCAAATATAGATTGATCATACTATCAGTAACCAACAACAAATGAGGCGTGTTTCATAGCTCCAGCCTACATATGAAAGTACTCTTGTTGATACTGAATTAAATAATCCTAAGAAGGTATCAGTATGATCAAAACTTTAAACATTACAATTTTCTTTGATACATTATCCTCTCTCTTTTTATATATATGATACATAATTTTTATTGGGGATAACTGATACATACAACATGCTTAATTTAGGATGATGAAGCACATCAAGCCCCACAAGATTTAAATGAAGTAAACATGGATGAAGATGGTGATGACACAGTTCAACACAACATCCGTCATTTTGTGCCCTATAAAATAACAGTTGATACATCGGTAAATTAATCAATTATGCATCATGACACTATTATTCATTATATGCAATGATACTAAAAAAATTATAATATCATATTATACAGGATTCTTCCACATCAACAACAATATCGCCCTCAACTCAAGCAGCAATAGATGCCCTTGTATCCGATTTAGGAAAAGTACCTATTCATGCTAAACCATTGTGTGTTTACAATCCACATGATTTAACTGGCAGTCATGATTTGTTGTCTGATAGTCAATTACCCACTGATATTCCAACCACCGAGATTGTTGTTAGAAGCCATTCAAAGACTCATGCGCCTAGAAACAGGATGCCTTCAAGAATTATTCAATCTCCATATGTGACTTCTTTTGGGTCAAGTGAGAAGGGAAAACAGAAATTGGATGATGATGTTCGTCTGTATTTCCCATTTGAAGGATGTGGGATTACATATCAACCTTCGTCTAAACTAATTGATGAGTATATGCAGTGGTTAACCAAGGGGCTTCTCAAAAATCATGCCAATAAGTAAGTTTTATACATATATTTTGTAAATGTTTGGATTAACTTATTTTGATGTAACCAATTAATAATACAAATATTATCACAGGAAACCATCGGAGGATAAATACAGATCAAAAGCCTCTTCTTTTGAATTTGAGATGATGGATTTTGTTGTTGCATTTCCAATTAACAAGAACTGGTTCTATGCCATGTCACAGCCAAACAAATGTTAGACTGATCAGGTAAAGTTCTTAATGAAACAATTTAAGCATGTATCAGATACTTTGGTATAGAACAACATCATACAAAAAATCATTCCGGATACACTCAAATAAAGTATCAAATTAGTATTTGCTTAGATTATCATTTAATGTATCAATTCTATCATAGACCTTTTTTACAATTTTCTAATTTCGCTTATCATGTTTTTTATAGCACATCAATGTTTTTTTTACTACCTCCGTAAAAAATCAAAACTCCGCAGCACGAATCAATACAGATACACAACAGCCAACTGCTTGTTCATCTCACACATCAAAAATACCTATGAAAGGTATTACCTGGCTAATGATGATGATCTTATTAGTACCCAAGAACACATTGATCGCGCTTCAGCTGTATCTGTATATGAGAGGTCAATCACTAACATCATCAAAGGTTTTGAAATCCCAGCTGCTTTACCATGGCATCTTGTAGACGATGTTTACATCCCGATTAATTGCGGTGGACAATTTCATTGGGTGCTGGCTGTTGTTGAATTGAAAAACAGGGTGATAAGGGTGTATGACTCTTTATTAGGCTCAAGGAAAAAAGCAATTCCGCACGAGATAAAAATGTTGTCTAAAATGCTTCCTTCTTACCTCATGGACAGTGGATTCTTTGAAAAAACTGAGCGAACAAACTTTGTTGATTGTGATGCGTACAAGGACAATAATTCTGGTTCACTTTTGGAAGCACAAGTTCCTTTCATGGTTGAATTTGCCCAAGACATTATGCAACAAAAGAGTGATAGCCTGTAAGTATTGTGCTTTTATTATTTTTGAATCATGTATGATTTAAGTTTATAACTGATATTCTGCATTTTTGTAGAGACTGTGGGTTATATGTTGCTACATTTGCGGAGTATCTGAGCGATCAAATCGAACCATCATATGTTGATTTTCTTCCTGAATACCTACGCAAAAGATATGGAGCATTGTTGTGGAGTTATGGCAGCGAGAAGGCTAAGGGTGCATACGTTAGTAAGAATGATGATCCACCAAAACCTAAGAGTGTAGTCACACCACCACCAGAAAAAGATTTGGTTCACATAGTGTAGTAATTAAGTATCTATGTATAGACAATGTTTTATTTTTTTTATTTTTTTGACAATTTCACTCGTGTTTTAGTCTGTTTTGATACTTTATGGACCAACATACTTTGCTTATAAAAAGTTAAATTGAAGACAATATTTTGCATTACATAAGAAAAAGTGCAGTACACATCATATATTGTATCTGATACATGTCGTATTGTTATTATGTATCTTATAAGTAATCAGATATAATAACATATTACTAACAAATAGATTTTTGAAACTTTAACGTATATGATTCATTATTTATAATTAATATTATAAGTGCAACATAATATATATAGTATATCATACATGATTCATAATTATTGTGTTAAATAAATTGTTTACAAACTTAATTGTTTAAAGTATGTATCATAATATATATAGTATATGATACACGTTTAATAGCTTATTGCTAACATATAGGTTGTGTATGTTTTAATGTAAATGATACAGTAACCAATTAACATATATGATACAACAAACGTTATATAATTTGATGTATATGATACATTACTGAAATTATTTATTATTTAATGAATATGATACATTAGCTTAGACGTTAACCAACTTTTTATTTATAATTATAATTGCACCTTAAAATTTATTTAACAGAATTAACATTGATACACAAATCATAACAATCTATTTTTTTAACAACAATACTTGTTAATAACAAATGTAAACAATACAGTTTAATTATTTTTGAACAACAATACTGATTAATAACATTTTGATAGTTGTTTACGTGAAAAATTATTTAACAAAAACATTAATGTCATATAAACATTATAATGATTTCACTTTTCTTTTGGAAAGAAAGTACAAGTTCTTCTGTTGTGACCTTCTTGTCCACATTGTCCACAACAATTTGTGTTCTCTGTAATATTTTCATCCGCATTCTTTTTTCTTTTTTGCTTGGTCATCCAGCTAATCATCTGTATCTAGGTGGATACACAGTTTCAGCTACCACATCCTCAGGAGCTGACCAATCTTCCTTATCTAGCATTGGAACCATTGGAATCTCATATGTTTTTGCTAATGCATCAGGCTTGTAGTAATCAGAGCAATATGGATGCATATCTTTAACATTCTTTTCCTTTAAAACAACGATTGCACGTGCGCAAGGTATCTCATCTAGTTGAAATCTTCCACAAGAACATACTTTCCGCTCAAGACAAACAATGTATCTTCTTCCAGCTTCATAAACCGAGAAAATAAATTCAGATGATGGAACAACCTGCGTACATTAAAAAAGTCACCTATATAATTATTTCAAAGAAATCATGTTCAAATAGCAGAATGATACACCGAATTAGATACATACAATATAAAATAATGTATCATGACACATACCTCCATCTTCAAACTTTTAGACGCGTTTATAATCAATACCTCCTCAAATCTTCTCCCTAATGTGTCCTATGTATAAGAGTCTATTTCTCTGTTTTTGCAATGCTAAGAACCAAATAGAATTCTAACTTCTTCCAAGAATTCTAATATAGACAATTGTCGTGCTTCAACAAGACAACCATTGATACATTCCGCAATGTTCGAAGTCATCATTCTACCTCTATTTACTGTTGAATGAACTCTCAACCACTTCTCATACCCTGCATCCTCAAGGTACTCCTTAACCCTGTGATCAATTTTATCAACCTTAGCCATCAATTTATCAAAATCCTCCTTTCTGTATGCCTTGGCCATAGAGTAAAATAGATCACTTAGGGTGTTTTTGCTCCTTTTGAAGTTTCCACAGACATTCTTCCAAAGATGCCATATGCATGCATAATGAGGTACATTTGGGAACACAATCCTTACACTCTTCATAATACTCTCATTCCTATTTGATACAACACACATTTCTTCGCGCTCGCCAAATGCATTTTTGAATTGTTCGAAGAACCATGTCCATGAACAATCATTTTCAGTGTCCACAACACCATATGCCAATGGAAATATGCAACCTAATTACAGAGCAACACATATTATTTCATTTGATACATAACATCTACAAACACCTCACAACTATGAAAAATACATACCTGCCCCATCAAGTGTGCTTGCCGATACAAATGTCCCTTTGTAAGCTCCTCCCAGATGTGCACCATCGACAACAACTATTGGTCTGCAGTGATCGAACCCCCTAATCAATGGTCTTAAGGCTATGAACAGATACATAAATTCATCTTCCTCAGTCTTCTGCATCCTTATATAAGAATTTGGATCACAGTATTTAGCATGTATATGTATCTCGGCATTTGTCTATATCCCACCGATGGTTTACCCCTTATCATTTCTAGTGCACGTTTTTTAGCACACCATGCATGCTGGTAATATATTTGAACCCCATAGAATTCTCTAATATCAGCAATTATATCTTTCGAAGTATGAATTCTTTTATGGTTGACCAATTTGGGAGCAGTCACACCACTTACAAACCTAATTGTTGCTTGGACTTTGGTTAATACCCTATCCCGCATTGGACACGTATGTTCACTATTGAAGTATCTAACTTTGAAAACATCCGATTTTTTTCTGCAGGAAGCCTTCATAGTCCAGCCACATTCATCCGAAAAGCATGCCAACACATAACTATACAATTTTTTTCATCATATTAATACATATAGCAGTTACATGTTATAATATATAAAACACTAATGTTCAAAGTAACAAAAGAATGATGTACATTAATGTATCAACAATTTTCAAAGACCAACACAATTAATGTAGTGTATTTTTTGTATCACGTATTACAATTTTTTGGAATGTATCGGCTACATGATTATTTACTGTTTCAACAGTATTATCTTAACGTATCAACAGTGTTAACTCAATGTATCAATAATATTAACGACCAACACAAAATGACGGAATGTATCAGTAACATGATTATTGCGATTAAATTCTTTAATGTTTAAACAGTCTAATCTAAACGTATCAACAATATTAACTTAATGTATCAACAAATAGTGTATCATTATCAATCTACCCCAAATCATATTCAACGAACTAAACAAAAAATCAAAATCAATGACTTTCTAATTAATAATGTATCATACATTAAAACAAAATAATTGTATCACCATTTATAGATCTAAAGAATCCAAGCACAGTTCTTCACAAAACAAATCAAATACTCACATACCTTTGTCTATCAGATCTCTTTACTTTGCAATTGAAGTTGTTCTTTATCTTATATTTCACCATCACATCTACGAGTGTTGCTTTATCCTTATATAACTGACCTCTCTTCACCTCTATACTATTTGAATTAATTATGTAATTTGTAACTTCCAATTATGGAATATAATACGAATCACAAATTCTTGATTCAACCACCGCAAGAGCTTCTGTATCTTGTGTTGTGCCTTTTGCACACGTAATTTCTCGGCATGTTCCATCAAAGTTATGTACATCACTGCCAATCTTTTCATTTGTGTCAATGCATAATGGATACATTGCAAATCCTGGCTCACTTTTTTTCACTTCTAAATAAAGTTTAACACCCATGTCATTCTTAATTTTCATCGGAGACGAGTTACCTTCTACTATGTAACTAATTTCAATCTTTTTCCTTGATACATCGATATCCAACTCGGCTGAAATTGCTGCTTTGAGATTCAAAAAACGATATTGATTGTCCAACAACGATTCCGTCACTTTTGTAACTTTCATATTTCACTTCGCTGACCCAAATTCCTGAATGCCTCAGTAAAATTGATATATTCATCTTGTATCAGTAAAAAATAAGAGTTTTATTCGTATTTCTAGCTTTTTCTAAATCAATGGATGTTCACAAATTGTTCTTCAATGTAGAAGATTTAATTTTGAAACTTGAAATTTGTAATGTCTTAGTAGATTACCTATTAACATAAGGAATGTTTAGGATCAGTTAGGCGTAAATTAAGCTAATTAAATTAACAGAATTCATTATTACGTTTTTTTTGCCTTTTTTAGCGCAGCATTAAGTTTTTACCGTGTATCATTACCGATGTATCTGAACGGTAGCCATGTATCATTCGCCTACCTTTTTAAGGGTTTTTTAGTAAAATGTAAATTAGTTGGGATAGGATGTAATTTATATCCTACACTATTTTTCCAATTCCAAATACCCATTTCCCAAGCCCAACCGGCCCACTTCCCTTTTCCTCCACAAAAAATACCCAGCAAACATATAATACACACTCAGCAATACAACAACAACCCAGCGTACAACAGTACCCAACTGACCCGGCCCATTTATGCTCAACAAGAAGACAAGGCAATGTTGCTTTCCAGAACGTTAACATCACCAGCAAGACGCGTCAAAAATACACGGCAAGGCCAAACGACGTCTTCTCGTTTGACTTGAAACACAATCCCAACGTCTCCTTCAACAGGCGGGTACATTTTTTGTACAGTTTTTTCGTGTCTCCAGCTGTTATTTTCGTCCTTGGAGTTGTGGGATGAGGCCACGTCGAGCTCCAAGGACGATGGGAATCGATCCAGCCGTCCATCCTCCATTCCTTTTACGGAATGGAGTTGAAATTTCAGAAAAAAAGCTTGTTTTCCCTTAATGGTGTAAGATTTTGGAGGATTTTGAATTTCGAATTAGGCCCTTTCCTATCCAGATTTTGGATCCGTTTCCCCCGATTCCAAAACCTATTTTTCCCTTCTATATAATTTGCTCTTATTCACAGTTGAGGGGGGGGGATTTTTTTTTGGTTTTGAATAGTATACTTAACATAGCTTATGCAAAAAGACATATTAAATACGTTTCAGCAAAAACAGAGGAGAAACCTAGCTTCCGTGTTTGGGTTGGATATTTTGCCCAGACTTCCTGACCACTATCCGCATTAGAGTTTTCGTGGTGAAGGTTGCCACCCTCGCTCGTCTTGCCCTAGCTCGCTGCACTTAAGAAGGTAAATTCCATTTCAACTCCAACTCTTTGGTGGATGTGCTGTTTTGACAGGCTGTGGTTGTTTGATTGATTCACTAGCTTTTCTCTCCTTCTTGACTGCCTTCATCCTTCTCCGTTCATTATTGATTGTGTGATAGCCAAGTTGATCAGATGGGAGTTGGTGTTACGGTTGTATGAAATGTGAGATGAGCTCTTGTGAATGTTGTTGTTTGTATGAGTTTAACTGGCTAGCATGTTAAAGGACCTGTTTCTGTCTAATGAAATCTCTAGCATATATGTGACGCTGCTGGTTTGTCTCGTGTCTAGTCCTCTGTTCACTTTAATTTAGGATGTTGCACCTTAAGTTCCTTCGTTGAAATGTTTCGATTTAGCTAAAAATCTCATTGCCCAGATATTAAAAATTGGTCCTCTCACACTGTTCGATCTAAAGCATTTTCTACCATAGTAGAAGTAACAGTTTAGCGGTGGTATCAACGTGTGTGTTTATTGCCAATACTTTAAAATTAGGGACATTTTTTTTTACTTTTAACATTTAGATATTTGAAGCTAATATGATCCTACAATATTTATGTGTAAAATAAAAATAAAAAATCTGTAGTTCCTTTCATATTAAACTCACCTGTCATTTGCTCCTGTTGCCAACACATAGTTCTATGTGTATAGAGTTCACTCATCTTCCTTTTTCTTCAATCAATTTAATGGTTAACATCAGTCTTTAATGTATTGAAATGTTGTCTCAAATATACAATTGCCGTTTATTACTTATTTCTTGATGAGAGTTCTCTAATTTGGCATAAGTAGGCAATAAGTGACATTGCAATTTCAAAAATGTTTTTTTATCGAGGTAAAAGTACGAGTAATAGAATTAAATATATATTTCTTTTTCATTCTTTTAAAATGTTCTTAAATTATGTTACTGTACTGTAAGTGTGCAATGACATTTTTCCTTTGGCTCTCCAACTGTTAATGGTATACTTCATTTTGAAAAAAATCTGCTTGTAATCTCACTAGCATGTTTTTCTAAATTAGAGTTATTTCATAATTTCAAATTCACTTATGCAATCTTCTTTGTAGTGTTTGTTTTTTTGTTCTTTTCTATAATGATTAGATTCTATTTTCTACGTTGGGGAATTAGTTCTTATGTGCACCACCTGAACTCCCAAACTTTGGACAAAAATTCACATACAAGTTCATATTGGAGCAAAGATTTTCTTGCTAAAATGCAACATGTTGAAATTATTTTCGTATTAACATTTGTTTCTAGCTAATGGAGCCGCTTTTCACTTTGGTGTTTGTAAAATTGTAACTGTCTCATTTAGGAGCATCTCGGCCAATTGTCTATCTAAGGTATATATATAATGCATATTGTGTATAGTTACATACACACAATTACGAAATTCAAGTTGTTGGTCCCGTGCTAGCACGGGTTGTCACTCATCTAGTCCATTAGGAGTATCACTTGTTCCTCAATTTAGTTGGGTTTATTGATGCAATGTTATCTCCTTGAATATCTTGTTTATTTACATTTGCCTATGTTTGTATCCAACATGTTAGGATGAGTGGTATTGCTATCATGTTTGGTTTCTAGACACCACCGATTTCTCCTCATTTTGCTTAAAATAAATTGGATTTGCTACTGTCTCCTACTTTGTCTTCTTAGCATGATAATTTGGCACTACCTGAACCTACTAAGGGAGTTAGCTTTTCTTACTGTGTGAGACATATCATTTTGTCAAATGATACAATATACTCTCTTTCTCATCATTTTTGGTTTGCTACTGTTTGATGTTGGTTATTGGTTACGTTTCGTATGGTATGATTTGCCCTTGTTTTCTTCCTCTGTGAGTGACCCTCAATTCTAGTATTCAAGCGTATGTTCTTGCTGATGTTCGGTGTGGCAAGTTTGTTTGTCAAAGTCTTGTCATTTAGTCTAATAGGTGGGATTTTCATTGCACTTTTGGTTTTGAGATGCCTCAATAATTTTTATTTTTTTTAAAATCATGTCTTAACTATTTCTTCATTTTGTATGCTAATGTTGCCTCTTTTATGTGTTGCATGAACCTCTTTGAGTGCACAACGGACCTTTTTTTTCCTTGCATTTCGAGAGAGCCATAAAGGCTCAAGTTCCTTCTTTCCGTATCAACCAGCTTTGAAACTGACGAACAGGTCCCGGAGCTTGGAAGAATATGCAACATATCAAAATTTGGAAAGATTGGGTCAAAGGCCCACCTTTCATTTTTTTTGTATTTTGTTATTTTAGGCCTAAGCCCTTGTCATTAAATTTTGCTATTACTTTGTTAGTTTTTAGGGCAGGTGGAAAGTTGGGCCTAAGGCCTAAAAGAAAGAGTGATTACTTTGTGTTAGTCTAGGACATGTGCAACTCAAATGGGCCGAAGGCCCAAAATAAAATGGGCCCAAATACTGGTCCAGGCGGACAAAAACCAGATTTGGGTCCAACCCTCTTTCCCTCTTTACTTTACTAGGTTTGTTTTGCTTGTTAGTATTTGTCGTTAATCTTAGGGTCAAAGAGTTCAAATCCCCGAAAGACACTCATTTCGTTTTAAATTTAACTAAATCGATCGTCTTTCAAAAGACTTAATAGAATAAATTTTGAGAAGTATCTCACTTAGGTCATAGGTCAATATTTCCCTTTTCCCCTTTTATAACCGTCTCAACCATAAAATAGTTCAATCGTTCTACTCAAATTAAGTTAAAGTATTTTTAGCCAAAAAAAATTAATTGTCGGATAACCACATTAGTGGATATTCTAGGTGTTTTTAAAACCTTCCTAGAATGTTAATAAGAACCCCGAAACCCCCCCCTAAGTATTTTCAACTGATTCCCTGTTTTAATCTATTGAAAATTAATTTTCTTGATTTTTCTTAAAAAATTAAGTGACGACTCTAAACCAGTCCAAATTATATTTTCCTAATATAAAACACATATCATATCAAAATTTAAGAGTCTTCTTCATCTACTTTAACTATAGAATAAAAATAATAGCCTAATAATCTTGGTAGGGGTTTCATGAGATAAAGAAGTTGAATTTATATGGATAGAATAGAAGGAATATCAAAAGATATCTTAAAGTGTTACTTTTAATATTTAGAGGTTATGAATATGAAAAGATGAGAGTTATGAATATTAAGAGGATAAAAGTTGAATAAGTAATTAGAAAATAATAATAAATAAATGAAGAATAGGAAAAAGAAAATTAAAGTTAGCAAACTATGTAGAAAAAACAACTAAAGTTCTTATCACGTAATTAAGCATCAATGAATTTAAATTTGTGAAGCTAGAGTCATTCTTTAATAATAATCAAGAGGACATTATCAATGTGTGTGTCTCCATTTTGTAGATTTGCACACTTTAAATTATTAAATTTCGTTATTTATCATAAAAGATAATACTTTATCCACATAAATTATATTATTTATGAAGGGGTTAAGGAAAAAGTTATGAGAAGAGGAAAAGTATAGCAATTTAGTTATATATATATATATATATATATATATAAATAATAATTTTAGATATTTAATTAGGAATTAATCTTAGGAAGTCTAAAAGTCATTAACATTTTCAAAGTAATTAATTAATTGGCTTTTTAAAAAATGGGATACATAGTTATTATAAAATAATTATTTATACTAATTTTAACTATATGAATAATATAAGGTAAAAAAATGAAATGTACATTCAAGTCAAATTTATGTGTGTGGAAGATTAGAGGAAGAACTTAAAGGTGTTAATTTTTTTATTTTTTTTTTATGATGAACAACTTTCGACACTGGAGCATTAGACTTAGAGCCGTAAATATGGGCTAGGCCTGTTGGGCCGGCCTGGCCTAATCCAGGATTTAATAGGGTTGGGTTAAAAAATTTGGAGCCCATTTAAAAAAAAGGGCTTTTTAGCCCCAGCCTGAATAAGCCTGCCGATTTGTGGGGCTTGAGAAATATAGGTAGGACCGGCCCGTGGGCTAATACAAATTAATTAAAAAATATAATATAATATTAAAATTTAAAATTAAAGAGATCCAAACTCAAAATCCATTTAAAGTTTTTTAGGAAATCACTAAGTATAGTAATTGCATCCACCATGAAAATGTCCAAACATTTGTTGTTACTCGAAACTGGTTACATGGTTTTTCTCAAACTGGTAATATATTTTTGTGTACATTTAAATATTATTATTCTCAATTTAGTTATTTTTTAATATTTAACTAATTGAAACCTCATATAAATTGCATATGAAAATGAAGATGTTAAGACAATCTTCCCACAAGTTGATTCAGATATGCTTGATGAAGATGATCATGAGGTTGTTAGATACGCCATAGGTTTCATGAAGTGTTAGATACGCCATAAGTTTCATGATTTTTGAAGGAGTTTATTTTTTACATTTTTATGGTTGGAATATTGTCAATTTTTTGTGTTTTATTGTGATCGTTGCAAAATAGTTAGATTAATATTTCTATTTAGATATTTATACTTTTACTTGAAAAAAACTTAATAAATATTATAAAGATAATTTTATTTGTGGATTTGATTAACAAGTAGTAACATTAACACCATGTAATATTGTTTTGTCAATATTTATGATAATATTTTTAAATTATAATTTATAATTTAATTTAATAATTATAAAAAAATATATAACTTTTTAAAAAGTGGGCTGGCCCGGCAAGCCTGTAGCGCACGTACTTGTGGGTTGGGCCGACCGTTTTTTGGCCCACACCAAAAATGGGCTAGCCTGGCCTGACCCGTAAAATGTCAAAGCCTGTAAGGGTTAGCCCGGATGGGGTGGGCTAGCCCATATTGACAGCTCTAATTAGACTGTTCAAATAACTATGACTAATTTTTTCACACGTGTGTATATAAAGGTATGTAATATATATTTTATAAAATAATTAAAATACTATCAAAAGACAATTCTGATCTCGATTAATTAGATTTTTTTAAAATTATAATTATTATATACATATAGATTATAGATGATAAATATTAATAAATTAGATACTTAATTAGGAATTAATCTTAGGAAGTCTAAAAGTCATTAACATCTTAATTAGACTTTTTTTTTAAAAAAAAAATTATAATTATTATATACATATAGATTATAGATGATAAATATTAATAAATTAGATATTTAATTAGGAATTAATATTAGGAAGTCTAAAAGTCATTTAACATTTTAATTAAACTTATACAATCAAATATTTAAATATTTTATAACAATTTAATTAATAGAAGGGGTAAAACCGTAATTCAACTTTCAACTTTTTTTGTTCATGCTTTTAGTAATATATGATAAACAGTGCTAGCTATCAACACTTGTGTTCTTTATTATAACGGATGAGATATTGTATGCGTGCTTGCTTTTCATTACTATGTATTAGTTGTAATCTACAAACCATTATTTAGCCCATCTTGACTTAGGACATGATTGCATAACGACCCATTGATTCAGTCCATTCTGACTCATACAAATTTTGTCCAAACCTTTCATCTGTCACCTCTAGACATGACTAATAATGTTTTTCAAAGAAGTGTAAGTTCCAGATATGGCAACTGAAGAACCAAAAACCAAAATCATCCCAATAAACAGAACTTCCAAATATGAAGGCTTCTTGATCTTGAGGTAGCATAGGCATGGTAACAATATCGACACGGTAACGCCCAAAAGAGCGCCCGTAAATGTCATGACATATCCAAAGAATGGAATGGTTAACGCCACAATGACAGTGCTGATGACTAAAAATGTTCTGATGAAGTAGCTTACGATAAATTTACTCTTTCGTAAAGGTAATTTATCTTCAATAGCCGTTGCAATTGGAGAGACGACAAGAGCATACTTTGTTATTGGATTAACGAGTGTCGTATATATCACAATTTTTGAACTAATTTTTCCGGTAGGGAGATTTAATGTTATTTGTGACATTAAATTTTGTCCATACATTAAGTATCCCATGGTTGCCATTGATCCATAGGTTATGGTGCTTAATATAAAGCACACAAATAAAACCTGTTTGACAAAAAAGAAAAAAAAAAGATTTAAGTTATATATACGATGATCAAATAAAATATGTTTATAATTATTGGTGTAATATGGCATGTAGGCTGTAGCAAAGGTATTTATAATTTAGTATGAGAAAATATGAAATGTCATTTTTTTTTATAATTAGACATAGACATGATTATTTTATAAATTGAAATGTCATCTGCCAGCTTCATATTCATTCAAATATTGAACAAAAAAATTTCATTTATAAATTGAAAAGTTTTTGAATCTCACACTAAGTTTTATGTTCCGTATATTTTTGTGTCTTTATGTATGTTTTTGTATTGTTTTGTCTATTTATGTGGTTGGAGTACTTCTGTCCAACTTCCAAGTGTTGAAGCATTTTCTATGTGGCATGGGAATAATACTTCCTCCATCTCATTTTATGAATACTTTTATATAATTTTTAATTTGTCGTCCCAAAAGAGATGTCATCGATTTTTCTATAACAGAAAAATAATATAACTTTAAATTTCCTTTTACGCCCTTCATGAAACGATATACAACCACAACTTTCAAAAAAATTATTTCCCTCTTTATTAAGATTTATGTCTAGTCAAAAAGTAGGAATAATACATAAATATGCCCTTTAACTTGGCTTCAAATCACATTTATGCCTTTCAACTTTTGGTGTGCACAAATAGACACTTAAATTTGTATAAAGTTGAACAAATAGACACACATGTCCTACATGGCATCCTACATGTCATTTTTTTTATCCTACGTGGTATCCTACGTGTATAATGTCATGTAGGACTCATGTGTCTACTTGTTCAACTTTATACAAGTTTAAGTGTCTGTTTGTGCATACCCAAAGTAGGAGGACATAAACATAAAATGAGGCCAAGTTAAAAGGCACATTTATGTATTATGACCAAAAAGTACCACGTAAACTGAAACTAAAGTAATACATGTTTATCAATAAGATATTATCACCTTGGGAAATTGGCTCCTATCCTTCATGGAATTGCATATTGTTGGGAAAAGAGCATGACCACAATAACAAAATGTATACATACTTATTGCACTTATCAATCCATCCCATCTCCAAATCACACCTTTCTTTTCAAATCCAATACCATCAATTGCACCAACCCAAAATATTGAAAAAACCAAAACAATTGAAGCCAAAACTCCACCAATAGAAACATAAGCCAATAAACCTAAACTTTTCAACCATGTTGTTGGCAATATTACAATAGCAACTAATAAAACAAATACTTCCCTTCCAACAATTTTAACACAACCAAAATGAATTTTTGCATTTGGGAATAATTTATGCAAATTGTCACCTTCTAATATGAGGAACTCAATTGCAACAAAGTATAGTTCAAGATATAAGAAAATTGATATCAAGATTCTTCCTTTGTTACCAAAAGCAAATTCACCAATATCAGGATATGTATTGATTGATGGTGAAACACTCATGCATCTTTGTAAAAGTATTCCTGTGTAACAACATATAATTGCTACTAAAAAAAGTAGCATCAAACATAACCATCCTCCTTGTGAAAGTGCATAGGGTACTGATATTATTCCAATACCTATATGAAAGAAGAAGAAAAAGAGTTCAAGTTTTATGTATCGAGTTATTGAATATTTATACAATCAAGTCACTTATAAGGTGATTACAGATAAATTTATCTATGTGATCATAAGCATAGGTAAGATAATAGAAATAATAACAAGTAACTCGTTATACCAGGTTGAACAATACTAATAACGTAAAAAAACATTTACTCTATCGGTGCATATAACTTCAATTAAAGTAGTACAATACAACAACATATTTAGTGAATTCTCATAAGTGGGGTCTGGAGAGGGTATTTGGTGCATATACGCAGCCTTATCCCTATCCTATGAAGATAGAGAGGTTGTTTTCGATAGACCCTCAACTCAAGTAAAGCATAACAAAATAAGAAAGAATAGAGTATACCAATAGCACCAACAAATAATAGAGTAACTGAAACAAAGGAAATAACAGGTAAAACTAACCATTATAAGAAATTAGGAGGAGAAAATACTAATACCACTTATAAGGAAAACTACACAACACCACTACTTGACTTATAACTTTTTACCTTAATTTACGACCTTCATATTCTCCTATTTTGGATCATATCTTCGATAAGCTAAGTGATTATGATCACTTATGTCTACTTTTGGATGTGTCTTGAAAACTACAACAACAAATAATGAGATGTTTACCTGATAATGCATTAATACCATTGAAACATGTTCTAAAGAAAGAGGTTCCTTTACTAGGCTCCATAATTTGTGGAATCTGATTTTGAGTCTCAATTCTCTCCACACTATGGGATCCCATATTTTTTGAGTGCCAAAATTAACATCAAAATGCTAGTTTATATATTGGGTTTTGGCAAATTTGTCTAGAATAAAAATATTCTATCTATATGTTTTTAGTTATTAATTCAAATTAAAACTCAATAATTAAAAAGCTAGATTCTCAAACCCATAGAGATACAGTAATGGCGTTCTGCTTTTTATCTAGAGAGGGGTGTTCAACCCCTATTTCATCATATTCTTCTATACGAAATGTTGATATGGATCAAAAAAGGATAATTCAAATAAGGCTATTATTGGAAGACTTTTTTTATCGAATAGACTTGCACAAGCAAAAAAAGATTGAATAGTTTATTAGTTTAATCAAGGAGCGGAGCATACACTACATTAAAAATGATTTTCAACAGTAATTTATTAATGGTAATAGCTTAATCGTTGCTAATTCTAGGATACCTTTTAATCTCTTTTATTATTTTCTTCTCTTTATTTTTTATTAGGTAATTTTCTATCAATTGTTTTTACTATTCGACTTTTGTATTGAAACATTTAAATCTATTATGTAAATAATAGTTATCTATGTTTTTCATTAAAATAATAACTCAATTTGCACATGCATACACTTACTACTTTAATTTTAAAAAATAGTTTGCATCCATTAAAAATGTCCTTTAGAATCAAACCTCATTTATACTAAATTAAAGTCTCCATTTATGTGGGATTTTTTTTTTTTGTTAATTTTGGAATATATCAATTCACACGTTTTTGCACGAATCTTTATTATAATGAGTACTACAATACTAAACTTTTATTAATAAACAAGAATGGATTCTATCTAGTACAAAAATAAAAATATTCTTTTTCATCAAGCAATTTGTTATTAGGTTTTGGAAAATATGTCTATTGGGTTTTGGCAAATATGTCTAGAATAAAAATATTCTATCTATATGTTTTTAGTTATTAATTCACAACTCAATCAATAAAAAGCTAGATTCTCAAACTCATAAAGATGTAGGTGATGGTGTTCTGCGAGGGGGCTCTCAACCACTTGACGATAAAGAGAGGGACGTTGAAATATTTTCTATTTCACATCGTATTTCTCACTCTTTTTAATAGCTTTAAAAAATTATGTATATTTTTATATTTGATAAAAAATTAATTTTTAATTTCTCATTTGATTATTAATGACACTGTAATGCCCATGATGCACTATTAAGAAGCAAGACAAGTTTCTAGATCAACAAGCTTCTGAACCAATTAACACCCAAAAGAAGTTTGTTCATCATATAATGTAAGTTTTGACCCGCTAAATTTTATTCGCGTATGCCTATTCATTTTGGTATTANTATTGGGTTTTGGCAAATATGTCTAGAATAAAAATATTCTATCTATATGTTTTTAGTTATTAATTCACAACTCAATCAATAAAAAGCTAGATTCTCAAACTCATAAAGATGTAGGTGATGGTGTTCTGCGAGGGGGCTCTCAACCACTTGACGATAAAGAGAGGGACGTTGAAATATTTTCTATTTCACATCGTATTTCTCACTCTTTTTAATAGCTTTAAAAAATTATGTATATTTTTATATTTGATAAAAAATTAATTTTTAATTTCTCATTTGATTATTAATGACACTGTAATGCCCATGATGCACTATTAAGAAGCAAGACAAGTTTCTAGATCAACAAGCTTCTGAACCAATTATCACCCAAAAGAAGTTTGTTCATCCTATAATGTAAGTTTTGACCCGCTAAATTTTATTCGCATATGCCTATTCATTTTGGTATTATTTTTTAAGAGAATTTTGTCCTATTTGGTCCCGCTCTGCCCTATTTCATCATATTCTTCTATACGGATATCATTGTTAAATTTGTATTTTTAGAAGTAACTAAAATTCTTTGTAAATATCTCTAAAATCTGTAGCAACTTTGAATCTAATGGCTATTAATTAATGTTGATAAAATGCATTATCACTCTTTGTTAATGTGTATATTTAGTCCGATTTAAGAAAGACAAGGGCCTTCTAATTCTAGGATACCTATACAAAATATACCTATTAGTCTCTTTTATTATTTTCTTTCTCTTTATTTTTCATTATATAATTTTTTATCAATTGTTTTTACAATTCGATTTTTGTATTGAAACATTTAAATCTAATATATAAATAAAAGTTATCCATGACTCGATTTGCACATGCATACACTTACTACTATAATTTTAAAAAGTAGTTTGCATCCATTAAAATGTCCTTTAGAATCAAACCTCATTTATACTAAATTAATTAAAGTCTCAATTTGTATGGGAATTATTGTTTTATTTAAAAAGAGAAAACGATGGGTTTTAAGAGTCGCCACTTAATTTTTAAAGGAAAATTAAGAAAAAACTGATTTTTGTCAAAAGATTAAAACAGAAATCTAATGAAAATATTAAAAGGGGGTTCGGGTTCATATTAACATTTCAGGAAGGGTTTGAAAGCATCCGAAATGCCTGCTAACACGCGGTTATCCGATAACTAACAATTTGGCTAATATGTTTAAAAGAAAAACATGCTTGATTAAATAGAAGAAATAAACAACTTTTAAACTCATTTTCAAGGGAAATGGAAATAAGAATATTACTTAAGTGGAAAATATTATATATTCTAAAGTCAAGTAAAATAAAATATACTTATTTGATTTTAAGAAAGATATGATTGATTCATCTTTTGGGGAATTGAACTAGGGGAAAACCTTAAAATTAACTAGCAAATAAACAATCAAAACAAATACGAAAACAGATAAAATAGAGAGAGAGAGTGTAGGCCTAAGTCTGGTTTTCTGTCCAGCTTGACCAACACTTGGGCCTAATTTCAGCTTTTGGGCCAAACATTTGTACCTGTCCTAAAATCTAATAGGATATGTAACACTCAAAATAAGAGGGATTAAGCCCAATAATAACAAAATACAAACCTGAAAATTTAGGGCTCTTTTAGCCCATTTTCAATGCAATATACAACATATACGACTGATGTATATCAATGTATATTGTATGTATCCAACACTTTGATTCGCTCCGAACACCTATACGTCAATGTCAAGGACCTGTTCTTCGATCTTTCAAGACTAGCTGACTCGATAAAGGAGAATTGGGCCTCCTTGGCCTATTTCGAGAGGCTTGGGAGAACATAAGAGTTCATGATGAACTTAGACAGATTTCACATGCGACACAAAGTAAAAAAAAAAAAACATAAGTATAACTCATTAACTAAAAAAAAACCATGCTATATCAAATATAAAAACTAGCATAAACAAGGCAATGTCTAGAATTGATAACGGAGAACTCTTAATTTTAACTAAGCCTTAGTAAGCATGCTTACTAACAAATTACTAATATTTGACTACTGACTACATTTAGCATTAATAAAGGCACAAATAAAATTAAAAAGATGGCTAAAAATTAAGCTTAAGAGCTATTTAAGATAAAGAGCAAAATCATGACAAACAAGCTAAGCCTTCCTAAATCAAAACAATGCACAATCTGGAACAATCGGTCAAAACATTAGCAGAAAGTATCAGCCCAAAAATGAGCAGGAACATTCAATAAAAAAAAAAAAAGCACAGAATCTTAATTGGTTTAAAAAAGGACAGACCCAATATCATTCGACGCTACTTTAACCTTAAAAGAAAGCTTATATATAGATATATACTCTTAACAATACTAAAGAGGTAAACTTGACAACTTATCCAAAACATTAGCAGCTCCGACTAGATACTCTTATGGTGAGGTCCATGATTAATGATGAGATTTTCAAGATATGAACCAAATGTGCACCATATAATATTAGCATTTAAATCAATATGAAAAAAGAAAAAAAAAACAACTATAAGCAGACAAGATTAGAGATAACAGAATACTCAAACATGGACAAGTAACTAAGCTTCAGCTCCTTAATCACAATTGATGCTACATTGAACCCATAATCTTAGGCAAAATTTAATAAATACACACAAACATGAACTTAAAGCTTCCCAACAGATAACCGAAACATACGCTGAAGCTTAATGCAGTTAGGTACCACAACAAAGATTCATAACGAGTATGAGCACATGAAGCATTGATATCGATAATTTCTATCACCTATTTCAGAGAATTTTAACCAGTAGCTAAGTTACTACAAACTTCAAAATATAATGATTCCTAAGAGATGAAGGTAGCCTCAACAAGAACATCATCATTGTTATCTTCTAATCTACATGTTCATACAATCACCCGAAATCAAACGAAAATGAAGGATGCAGATGCGTAGCTACTTCAGGGAATTGAGAAAAAAATAGCTAAACAAAACGAAATAGAAGAAAATATTACCTCTCTTGGAGCAGCGAGCCTGAGACAACGAGCTTGAAAGGATACTTACACCACCAACTTCAAACTCTGATGAATCCGAAAAAATGATTACCAGGATCAAACAGTGAAACTGTAACCCAAAGCTAAATATCCTCTCTGTTTTCAGCTGTTTTCTTTTTCTAGATTCCTATATCTAATTTTCGTTCTTCAGCTTGCTGGACTACCCTCTCTATCTATTTGTTCCGGCCCCCAAACAAAGAGGGAGAAAGGGGTTTAAATAGGGGAAGACTAGGGTTCGGTTTAGGGGAGAAAACAGGTGAAGAATTGGGTGAAATTCGAATTTGAAATCCAAAAATCTCTGAGAGATAAGGTTGTTGCTGGAATTTGTACCAGACTTGTACAATTCTCAACGGAAAAATGATTTGGGACGTCTGATTTGAGAGGAAGGACGAACGAGCAAGGAGATTACGACACCTGGATGATTCTCGTACGGAGAGAACACAGATAGATGGGGAGAGAGCACGAGCTGCTTCGCGATTTGGGTTTGTTGTGCTGCGGAGAAGAAGAACACGTACAATGTTCTGGTTTCGGGTCGCGT
>NW_026030225.1:0-902 GCF_019186545.1 Solanum stenotomum | reverse complement strand
GGGCATATTGCTCGATTTTGCAGATTCCGTAAACGTGGTCCTAACCCTCAGGCAAACATTACCGAAGAACCATTTGTGGCGGTGATTACCGACATAAACATGGTTGAGAATGTTGATGGATGGTGGGCTGATTCTGGTGCAAACCGTCATGTCTGTTATGACAAAGACTGGTTTAAGAAATATACTCATTTTGAGGAGCCCAAAACCATCATGCTTGGTGATGCTCACACTACTCAAGTGCTTGGAAAGGGAGATGTTGAATTGTGTTTTACTTCTGGAAGGGTATTAACTTTGAAAGATGTACTTTATACTCCTTCTATGAGGAAAAATTTGATGTCTAGTTTTCGTCTTAATAAAGCAGGCTTTAAACAGATTATTGAATCTGATCAATATGTAATAGTGAAGAAGGGTATTTTTGTGGGAAAGGGGTATGTATGTGATGGGATGTTCAAATTGAATGTTGAAATGAATAAAACTTCTACTTCTGTTTACATGCTTTCTTCTACCAATTTTTGGCATGCTCGTTTGTGTCATATTAATAATCGTTATGTTGGAATCATGAGTAGTTTAGGATTAATTCCAATGATTAAAAAGAATTTTGACAAGTGTGAGGCTTGTAGTAAAGCCCAAATCACTAAAAGACCTCATTTTCAAGTTGAAAGAAAAACTGATTTGTTAGAATTAGTTCATACTGATATTTGTGAACTTGGTGGAATTTTAACTCGTGGAGGTAATAGATATTTTATCACTTTCATTGATGATTTTTCTAAGTTTACATATGTTTACTTGATGAAAAATAAAAGTGATGCTTTTGAAAATTTCAAAACTTATCTCCATGAGGTTGAAAATCAGTTTGGAAGAAAAATAAAAAAAGTTAGAAGTGATAGAGGACGTGAATATGA
>NW_026030224.1:0-664 GCF_019186545.1 Solanum stenotomum | reverse complement strand
AATTTGAAATGAGCATGATGGGAGAACTTACTTTCTTTCTAGGCTTGCAGATCAAACAAACCTCTCAAGGCACTTCAATATGCCAAGAAAAGTATATCAAAGAGTTGCTCACGAAATTTAATCTTATTGAGGCAAAGGTTCTGGATACTCCTATGAGCACAAGTGTAAGACTTGAAAAAGATGAAAATGGTGTGGAAGACAATCAGACCATGTATAGAGGAATTATTGGGTCACTCCTGTACCTCACTGCAAGCAGGCCCGATATAGTGTTCAGTGTAGGGATGTGTGCAAGATTTCAAGCAGCACCAAAAGAGTCTCACCTTAAGGCAGCCAAAGTATCCTGAGATACTTGAAGGGAACTCAGGACCTGGTCCTCTTTTACCCTACTGATGACTCTTTTGATCTTATAGGTTATGCTGATGCAAATTATGCAGGTTTTCTCGTCGATCGAAAAAGCACATCAGGCATGGCACACTTCCTGGGATCAGCCTTGATTTCATGGGGAACAAAGAAGCAGAATTCCGTGGCATTGTCTACTGCAGAAGCAGAATATGTGGCTGTTGCATCATGTTGTGCACAATTGTTATGGATAAAGCAGCAGCTGGAAGATTTTGGGGTACTTACAGACACTATTCTTCTCGTCTGCGATAATACAAGCGCCATG
>NW_026030223.1:0-564 GCF_019186545.1 Solanum stenotomum | reverse complement strand
GATCTCGAAAAAATACGAGGTTTAAAAAGTAAGATTGCGTCAAACGGACGTTCGAGCCGAAAGTTACGGCCATTTGAAATTCAGCATCTTAAAGGTGGAAGGTGGCCTTGAATTTAGGAAACTTCAAACGGCCATAACTCGGGCCTCGGGTGTCCGTTTCAGGCGATTTTTTTTTTGAATCGCTTATTTTTTTGAAACCTACGCAGACAAACTGCCTAAAGGCGGTTTGCGCATGCCCATTTTTCCCAAAAACGCCTTTTACTGATTCTTATACGCGTCTAAATATGATGAAAAAAATAAAAGGAAATTCAGACAAAGGCGATGGGTTCTTCATATAGATCTCGAAAAAATACGAGGTTTCAAAAAAAAAGATTGCGTCAAACGGACGTTCGAGCCGAAAGTTACGGCCATTTGAAATTCAGCATATTAAAGGTGGAAGGTGGCTTTGAATTTATGAAACTTCAAACGGCCATAACTCGGGCCTCGGTTAAACGTTTCAGGCGATTTTTTTTTGAATCCGCATATTTTTTCGAGACCTACGCGGCCAAACTGCCTAAAGGCGGT
>NW_026030222.1:0-381 GCF_019186545.1 Solanum stenotomum | reverse complement strand
TCTGTTGACAAGGGCCTTGCCAGTCGAGAGCTTAATTTTAAGCCGGGATATCATTGTTTGTTTTTTTGATTGCGTGTGGCTACCATGCACTAGTAGCAAATGGTCCAGCAGGGTCAGCTCGGGCCTGAGTTCTGGCATTAGGAGCCAGTTGCACCTCTTGAGTTTGGGGTGTGACAAGTATTGAGCACCGATATGGAGGAGAGTTCAGACAACTCAAAGCCCCCATAAATTATGTAGCCACCATGGATAGAAAAGGGTCATACTTTTTAGATAATTCATTAGTGCTTTATAGCATAGACTAGTGGATCCACTTAGTAGTTCAGGTTCTATACCCTCATGAAGGTATAGGACGACCCTGGTAGCATGAGGCAAAACACTATA
>NW_026030221.1:202-834 GCF_019186545.1 Solanum stenotomum | reverse complement strand
GGAATTTCCATTTGGAGCTCGCTTCGATCAAAAGTGGGTCCCACACCTAGTATCGTTTTGAGCCAGATTCCACAACTGCTATCTAAAGTCTCGGGAAGTGAACAAAGGGTCGTTCTAGACCAAAATCGATCTTCCGAAGCTAACCTAGCTGTCAGAATTTTCATTTGAGCGCGTCTTCCAAGAAGGTTGACCAAAGTCAACTTTTCAAGTTATAAAAAACTCCAAAACAGGGAAACGGGCCTAAAACCCAAACGAACGACCAGGCGACCGAACAGTCAGTGCCAGCAAGTCATAAATGACTTGGGGTCGCTACAGGAACGCTCTAAACGAAGAAATGAATTCTTTAATTTAAAATGACCTGGAGGGTCATTACAATATCCACTACTAAAAGAACTTTCGTCCGCGAAAGTAAGAGTCAAGATGTACCTGAATGCTCAAATAAACCGGGGAACTGTGCCCGCATCTCATGCTCGGTCTCCCAGGTAGCCTCCTCAACTGGACGATGTCTCCAATGGACCTTAACCACAGGAATGGCTCTGGAACGCAACCGTCTGACATCTCTGGCCAAAATAGCAACTGGCTCCTGAATGTATCTCAAACTGACGGCTGCGAATCCGATCCAGCAGAGATGA
>NW_026030221.1:0-189 GCF_019186545.1 Solanum stenotomum | reverse complement strand
GCTAGTACATACCGGGAATCAGAGATATCAAGCCGTACCATCCGGTTAGCTAAGGACTGGATGTCCAAAGCTAATGGTCGCTCCGTAGTAGAAAGAAAAGCTAGACTACCCATACTCACTGCCTTCCGACTCCAGGCGTCCACTACTACATTTGCCTTGCCCGGATGGTAGAGAATAAATAGGTCATAG
>NW_026030220.1:0-568 GCF_019186545.1 Solanum stenotomum | reverse complement strand
TTTAGAATTTAGGATTTAGGGTTTAAATTTAGGGTTTAGGATTAATGGTTTAGGGTTTAGGGTGCAATATTTAGTGTTTTAGGTTTCGGGTTTAGGTTTTAGGGTTAGGTTTAGGATTTGGGATTTATGGTTAGAGTTTAGGGTTTACGGTGTAAGGTTTAGAGTTTAGGGATTTAGGTTTTATAGTTTAGGTTTTCTAGTTTATGAATTAATTTTTTGGGTTCCAAGTTTACGGTTTAGGCTTTAGGGTTAGGGCTCTAGGGTTAGGCGTTTAGGGTTTAGGCTCTAGGGTTTTGGGTTTAGGGTTTAGGGTTAGAGTTTAGGTTTAGGGTTTAAGGTTTAGGGCTTAGGGTTTATGGTTGAGAAGTTTATGGTTTAGGGTTTATAGTTTAGGTTGTAGGGTTTTAGGGTTTAGAGTTTAGGTCTTATGGTTTACAATTTAAGGTTTTGGATTCCAAGTTTAGGGTTTAGGATTTAGGGTTTAGGCTTTATGACTAGGGGTTAGTGTTTAGGGTCTAGGGTTTATGGTTTAGGGTCAGAGGTTAAGGGTTAGAGTTTAGGGCTTAGG
>NW_026030219.1:0-318 GCF_019186545.1 Solanum stenotomum | reverse complement strand
GAAAGATGAGTCAACTTTAATTTACGGCTCCCACCAAATTTTAATAGGAAAAAGAAAAGAAATTTCATCAGATGCAACTTGCTTGACCCTTTTATCTAACACGTACGTTTCAGTTGACGTCCACCAACCAAATAAACAATTATAAAAAATTTAAAGGGACAATATTCTCCACTATAAATATGTTGTTATCCTAATATCTTTTCATCATACAATAAATATCCCATTACTAAAATACTTCATCCTACTCCTTTTGCCTTAAACAACTATGGCTCCTGCTCTTCAACAATCAGCTCCATCTGAAGCAATAATTACCACCAA
>NW_026030218.1:0-277 GCF_019186545.1 Solanum stenotomum | reverse complement strand
GAGACCCTAAACAGCATCCCAAACTTATATCCCAAAATGGAACACAATTCGAGGCTCAAAACATAGCAAAAACCAACAAGCAAGAAAATCCACTTTAATCAACTAAAAGGAACCCTACTGCAGCAGCCAAAACTCGAATTAAACGAAAATCAAAAGGTGCCCAGCACTCTTTGAACACTCTACAATGAAGCCACGACAATTCTCAACACGTGGGACTTCGAATCACCCAAAACCGAGCTAAAATGAGTAAGATATGACCAAAACAAAAATTCCAAAA
>NW_026030217.1:0-971 GCF_019186545.1 Solanum stenotomum | reverse complement strand
AGATGAGTGTCATGATCAAAGGAATGGCTACATTAAGGTAATGATGTTAGTCTTGAGATTTGATCTAGAAGACTTGACATAGAATAGGTGAGGAATTTAGGTGATTAGCTATAATAGATATGAGTGGTACAAGTGAGAGACCCTAACGTTTAGATAAGGGCAGTGAAGTGTGGCTAAGTCACAAGAGTAACAAAAGCATTAGGAGGTGTGCCGAAATGGTATGTTACCAGATAAGTTGCCAATTTAGTTATGATTTTCCATGTGTACCTAGATAGCATAATTGAGTTGTTAATGTGGAATAGGTCCATAGATTTCAAGTGTTAGCTTTATACCTAAGGGTGAGATGATAAGAGGAGAAATCAAGTCAAGTGTTGAGAATTTCTGAAGGAGTTGGTTAGTAGGAGTCCATGGAATTGTTAAAGTACTAAGATTGAATGTGGTGGTAAAGAGTAATAGTTTGAGATGAGATTCCCTATTGAGATGTATAGAATCCGAACTTAAGGATTTGGGTTAAGCTTGAATATAGTAAGAGGAGACCGTTAGACTCAGACCTTAGTAAGAGTAACCTATTCCATACCCAGTCCAGTCGTCATTCGAGGACGAATGATCCCAAGGGGGAGATTTTATAACACCCCAGAAAATTTTTAAACTAAGACTCGAACAATGTATTCAGTGAGATTTTTGCAAGGAACTTAAAATTTCTTGAGTGTTAAGGTCACTAGACGTAGCACCTTGAGTTCTAAAAAGAATCGAATTGGGAATAGCAAAATTTGAAATTTTGCAGGTTAAGCTAAGTATGAGTTTTGGGTCGACTTCAAAGGATCATAACTCTTAGATCAGGATGATTTAGGTGTGCTACCAGATACCTTAGGAAAGGTCTTCGAATTATCTTTCCAACGCCGCTGAGTTTTCTGCGATTTCGAGATAGTATAAATGAGTTATTCCCTTTGGAAGTTGGGCTATAGGAATGA
>NW_026030216.1:0-802 GCF_019186545.1 Solanum stenotomum | reverse complement strand
ATGTCGATTACGTAGGTCACTCTATGGTTTGAAACAGTCTCCTCGAGCTTGGTTTGGAAAGTTCAGCACAGTAATTCAGGAGTTTGGCATGACTCGTAGTGGAGCTGATCACTCTGTGTTTTATCGGCATTCTGCACCAAGTCGATGTATCTATTTGGTTGTTTACGTTGATGATATTGTTATCACCGATAATGATCAAGATGGTATCATCGATTTGAAGCAACATCTCTTTAAGCACTTCTAGACCAAAGACCTTGGCAGATTGAAGTATTTTCTAGGTATTGAGGTTGCTCAGTCTAGATCAGGTATTGTTATTTCTCAACGCAAGTATGCCTTAGACATTCTTGAGGAGACAGGAAAGATGGGATGTAGACCTATTGACACTCCTATGGATCCGAATGTTAAACTCCTTCCAGGACAGGGGGAGCCACTTAGTAATCCTGAAAGGTATAAATAGCTTGTTGGAAAGTTGAATTATCTCATAGTGACTAGACCTGACATCTCTTTTCCTGTGAGTGTTGTAAGTCAATTTATGACTTCCTCTTGTGATAGTCATTGGGAAGCAGTTGTTCGTATTCTGCGATATATAAAGTCATCTCCCGGTAAAAGACTACTCTTTGAGGATCAAGGCCATGAGCATATCATTGGATATACAGACGCTGATTGGGCAGGATCACCCTCTGACAGACGTTCGACATCCGGATATTGTGTTTTAGTAGGAGGTAATTTGGTGTCGTGGAAGAGTAAGAAACAGAATGTGGTTGCTCGATCTATTGCAGAATCAGAATATCGAGCAATGGCG
>NW_026030215.1:0-480 GCF_019186545.1 Solanum stenotomum | reverse complement strand
TTTACCTGGACGTCCGTTAAGATTATACATGTGGAGCCAGTTGGCCCTCGCGGCAAGAATGACTCATTTTCAAGGTCAAACGAGCCCTACAGAAGGTAAACCCCCAATTTTAACAATTTTCGTGTGCTATAGTCAACGGATTTTTTAGTGATCCAAAATTTCGAACCCATTTTTGCCAAAATTGTACCTAGATGTTCGTTAAGACCTTATCTATGTAGCCAGTTGGCCCTCATGGCAAAAATGAACCATTTTCAAGGCCAAATGAGCCCTAGAGCAGGTAAGCCCCCCATTTTTATCGATTTTCGTGTTTTATAGTCCACAGATTTTTTGGTAATGCGGAATTCCGACCTCATTTTTTCTAAAATTATACCTTGACGTCCGTTAAGACCTTATCTATAGAGCCAGTTGGCCCTCAAGGCCAAAATGGCCCATTTTCAAGGTAAAACGAGACATAGAAGAGGTAAACCCCCAATTTTACCG
>NW_026030214.1:0-329 GCF_019186545.1 Solanum stenotomum | reverse complement strand
AAAACCCTAAAGCCTAAATCGTAAAACCAAAACCCTAAACCCTAAACCTTAAACTCTAAACCATAAACCCTAAACCCTAAACCCTAAACCCTAAACCCTAAACCTTAAACCCCTTAACCATAAACTATGAAACCTAAACCATAAACCCTAGCCCCTAAGCCCTAATCCTAAACCCTAACCCTAAACCATAAACCACAAACCCTAAACCCTAAATTGTAAACCCTAAACCCTAAAACCAAAACCCTAACCACTAACCCCTAAACCCTAACCCCTCAACCCTAAACCCAAAATCCCTAAACACTAAACCCTAAACCCTAATACCTAAACCC
>NW_026030213.1:0-224 GCF_019186545.1 Solanum stenotomum | reverse complement strand
ATTTACAATGTTATTGAAACTATTAAAAAATGAGTTGTTGCCTGATGACGCTGATTTGCCAAACTCATATTATGAGTCAAAAAGTATATTTCAAGAACTTGGGCTTACTTGTAATAAGATTGATGTTTGTACTAACGATTGCATGTTATACTGGAAGGCGGATAGCTTACTCGATTCTTGTAAAATTTGTGGTGTATCGAGATGGAGAATTAATACACATAGAG
>NW_026030212.1:0-538 GCF_019186545.1 Solanum stenotomum | reverse complement strand
CCATCTAATATGAGACGGAGGGATTATATTTTATGTATTGTTATAAAATTAGTAAAGATTGTTATAATATATTTTGCTCNGAGCTAATATAGAAACTTATTTATCATTTGTCTTTTTAATTTCAATTTTAAATAACAAATAAATGTAGCGATAAGATTGAGAGTAGAAATGAAGCATATCTTTCTAAATTTAAGTAAAAATAAACAGATTAGAAGTAACATTAGGGTTATCGATATAACGATTCATTCGGTTATTTTTTAAAAAATGATATCATTCAATTTTTGGGCTATTTTATAATGTATAACCAAAATTAAAATTTTAAAAGCATCCCAATCCTAATTTATGTGACACAAGCAGTACAAAAATTAGTCTTTTTTTTGTTGTCTTGTAGATATTTTAAGTTATTATTTATTGTAAATTATAGTACTTTTTATTAAAGTTTTGAATAACATATGTTACTTTTTATGTTTGAGAGTAAAACCAACTTTTTTTTTATATGTCTTTTAATTATATACTCCGTATGTGTTTTGTCCTTTTC
>NW_026030211.1:0-498 GCF_019186545.1 Solanum stenotomum | reverse complement strand
CGTTTATGGATCTCTTTGCCCGTTTTTCCGATTGTTTTTGGATGTTGATCCCTGATCTTTTGGATGGGAAGACGACATCCTTTTATAGGCAAAATCGGATTCAAAAATACGAATTTGAAATCAAAATATCCACCGAAAAATAGAGAGCTACTGCTACAGATTAAATCAACGTCACTTTTTCAGATTTTGGAGCGGTTGGGATCAAGCATCGGCGGCGTAGGGGTCTCTTTTCATTAGAAAAAGGATGATGAAGGAGTAGATGATGTTGGAGACCGCCGGATATTGTTGTTTTCCGGCGGTCCATGGCCGACCTTGATGGGAGAGGTCAAAAGAGGCATGGGGAAGGAGGAGAAAGAGTGAGGCGTCGTAGGTGTGGGGAAGAAGCACGTTTTTGGGAAAGGGAAAAAGTTTGATAGGCGATGGGAGTTGTACTTATTTTGGGAAAACATGAAAAACTTGGGATTTAATTCGGGCCGTCTGATCATTTGATCGGACGGT
>NW_026030210.1:0-498 GCF_019186545.1 Solanum stenotomum | reverse complement strand
CGTGCTGATTTTCCCAAAAACGCCTTTTTCTGATTCTTATGCGCGTCAAAATATGATGAAAAAAATAAAAGGGATTTCAGACAAAGGCGATGGGTTCTTTATATAGATCTCGAAAAAATACGAGGTTTCAAAGAAAATATTGCGTCAAACGGACGTTCGAACCGAGAGTTACGGCATTTGAAATTCAGCATCTTAAAGGTGGAAGGTGACTTTGAATTTAGGAAACTTCAAACGGCCATAACACTGGCCTCGAATGTCCGTTTCAGGCGATTTTTATTTTGAATCCGCGTATTTTTTCGAGATCTACGCAACCAAACTGCCTAAAGGCGGTTTGCGCGTGCCGATTTTCCCAAAAATGCCTTTTACTGATTCCTACGCGAGCCGAAATATGATGAAAAAATAAAAGGAAATTCAGACAAAGGCGACGGGTTTTTCAGATAGAACTCGAAAAAATACGAGGGTTCAAAACAAAGATTGCGTCAAACGGACCTTCGAGCC
>NW_026030209.1:0-628 GCF_019186545.1 Solanum stenotomum | reverse complement strand
GCCATCCGTTTGAGGGTGAAAGGCTGTGTTAAGCTTTACCTTTGTACCAAGACCCCTTTGGAATGACCTCCAAAAGTGAGAAGTGAATTGGGCACCACGATCTGAGATGATAGACAAAGGAATCCCATGCAACCTTACCAATTCATGAATGTACAACTTGGCATACTCTTCAGCCCCGTAAGTAGTTTTAACCGGTAGGAAATGAGCCGACTTTGTCATTCGATCAACCACCACCTAAACCGAATCAAAGCCTCTTCTAGCCTTGGGTAAGCCCACTAAAAAATCCATGTTGATTTCTTCCCACTTCCAAGTAGGTATCTCAATGTCTTGACTTAGGCCACCCGGCCTTTGATGTTCGGCCTTGACTTGTTGACAACTATGGCAACCCGAAACAAATTTTGCAATGTCCTTCTTCATACCGCCCCACCAATACACATCCCTCAAGTCTCTATACATCTTTGTTGACCCCGGATGAATAGAATATAAAGAATTATGAGCCTCATCAAGGATTCTTTCCCTCACACCATCCACACAAGGAACACATAATCTACCTTGGTACCTAAGGGCACCATCTCCCCCTTAGGAGAACCTCCACCTTACCACTCACCGAAGCCTTTAATTCTACCAA
>NW_026030208.1:0-486 GCF_019186545.1 Solanum stenotomum | reverse complement strand
TAGAAATAGTAAAAGAAAGACTAAGCAAATCGAAAAGAATAAACAATGAGATACCCCAAACATCATCAAAAATGAGTACCTCAAGGAGAATAGATAAAACCCCACAAAAATCAATAGATGAAGACATAAAACCACATGATTTCGATTTATGATTTTTTCTTTATTTTGTTCTTCTACTTCTGTTGTCATACTACTAAATTCATTTTTTTCTTTATTTTGTTCTTCTACTTCTGTTGTCATACTACTAAATTCATTTCTTATAGCTATTTCGTATTTATATAATATTTCTATGGTTGTAGTGGCTATTCCACCATCAAATTTTTTTATTATTTCTTAAAGTTGTTAAGCTTTCATTTGTTAAGTTTTGTAGCCATAATTTTACTGTTACTATAAGTGTTCTTTCTATGTATCCTGGTGCCGTTCCAGCTGAAATACTTGGAATAATTCTACCACTTCCACTAGGAGTAGCCTTTTTAGTGCTAGCTG
>NW_026030207.1:0-2944 GCF_019186545.1 Solanum stenotomum | reverse complement strand
TAAAAATGAATTACCCAATGTACCAGAATCGTTTGTTTTTTCTTCATTTGTGTTCTTAATAACAAATGAACATTTACTTTAAAGGTTTTTTTTTTTTTTTTTTTAAAAGCAAGCATTAGAGAAAATGAAAAGACAAATGGTGTTAATATATCATTTATGTAATTTAATTAATGAAGACATAAGAGAAAGTAGAGATTTAAATGAGAAAATGAAAAGACAAATTGTGTTAATATATCATTTATGTAATTTAATTAATGAAGACATAAGAGAAAGTAGAGATTTGAAAATGGAGGAATCAAGTTATCATGTGAAATGGTTGGAAAACATACTTGAAGAGAGGATCAATGATCATGAAGCCAAGTAACTTGAAGTACTTTTTTTCAATTTTCGATAATTTTATCCTTTTCTAATTCTTCCTTCTTTTATATTAAATACGTATACGCATTAATCAAAATAGCTAAGAAGCTCTCCGTATTTCAAATGTCTCTGTTTATAAAGGAACTAGGTAATAAATCCGCACTTCGCGCGGACATAAATAATTTTTCTAAGCTTTTTAACAACCTTTCCATTAATAGATTCTTATAGGAAAAAAAGAGTAAATTTTAGTAGATTTTATGAACATCAGCAGAAATTAAATGATTTTACATTATCACATATCTCAAAAATTGTAAATATATAATAAATGATTAAAAATATCTTGATATCTAATCATTTTTATCTTTTACATAATTTATCATAATAAATGTTTGATGATATAATTATCTTGTTAAAACTGAGTGATGTTTTTATGTAGCGATTAAACATCACTTTTTTTTTTTTGTACATGAAAAATATAGAATCTGATAATTTAATGGTTAGAATAACTCCTTGTGAAAAAAAAAATTATGTGAAAGTTTTTGATAATCAATATTATTCATAAATAAGTTAAGACCGTTAAAAATCACACCAACATAAATAATTGTTTTAGAGACAATCTACTTGTTTGAGGTCAAACGTTCACCACTTTTCGTTATTGCTACTTTGTTAGTCTAACAAAATTTATAGAAGGAGAAAAATAAATTTGAAACGACACCAAAATAATATTGTTGACCCTTTTAAAAATTCATTCTTCATTAGACTGCTGCTCCGAAGGCCCTTCTAGATGCTTTATCAATGCAACTTNAATGCAACTTTAAGACTTTTTTTAGAAATATGTATGTATAAATTTTGTATTATGAAAGTATAAGTAGATCAAAATGTTGGATCCTCGACTCATGTTAAAGAAATATTCTTGAACATTAAAAAAATTAACGCTCAGCAATGACTTGGACATAAAGGACAACAAATCTATGTTAATAGACATATCTTTTGTAGCTTAAGATATTACTTTTATTGAGAGCAGATTTTGTTTCATATTCTTCAAATTAAGCTTGCTGAAAATAGTTATAACGCACACCAAAAATATTTAGAAGTGAGGAATGAGAAGGAAAAAAAGAAAAACATTAAAAGGACGAAAGCTTTGTCCAAGAGAGATCATATACATACCAAACGAAAAATATTCAATACAATTTTAAGGAGACCATAAAACAGCGAGAAAAAACATACTTTAAAGAGAGTAAACTATGAGATATCCAATGATGATAACAAATCATTCTAACCAGAAAGTTCCTATGTTTTGAAATAACATACCTCCAAAAATTGACTAACACTTAAATCAACTTTCAATTCATAGATTACTCATAATATCCACTGATAAAATTTAGTAAAAATAGATAACAACAACATAAAAATATGGGCATACAAAGTTATTAATCTCAGAGGATTTTCTAAAGAACACAAAATCTCATCCTTGTATCTGAAGGAATGACGTTGCTGATTAAGAAATTAGAGTTTTGTGAGGAATTTTTTTATCATACCAACATTTCCAGTAGAGAAAAATTGCTTGAATACTCAGTTAACGTTTGTTATTTAATCTGTACTAACAAATACCTATAACAATAATTTCGCAGAAACATAAACAACAAACTTTAAATCATGTACTCAAAAACAACAACTATTAATATAAGCATAAGTTAATAACAGTAAAAAACATGCAAGGATCTGTAACAATAAAATGAAACAGAATGGAAAAATAAAACAATGGTGTCAGTGAGTCATTTAGCAGGAGCAAAGTATACAAATATTTAATTGTCCATAAGAAGAAGAAGAAGTTCAAAATTTTCGTTGTTTTAAAATGAGAGGAAATTCCTCTATTTATAGACAACAAAGGGTAGTGTGAACAAATGCTTATTGTGTCTTATTAGAGAGGTCACAACTCTTTGGAAAAGTTACAACCCTTCGGAAAGATCACAACCTTTCATAAAAGTCACAACTTTTCATAAAAGTCGCAATTATTCATAAAAGTCGCAACTTTTCAAAAAAGTCACAACTTTTCATAAAAGGTTTTTCATAAAAGTCACAACTTTTAATTAAATGAGGAAGGCTAGTTTTGGAAATAAAATAAATTAAAAGGGAATCCTAGTTTGTGGTGGCGCCACGCTAGCGGGTTTAGAGTTTTCTTTTATATATATACATGATTTCTCAATTGATAAAATTAAGTGTTCATATTTGTATTTTTTTCCCTTACAATTTTAGTTATTCTAATAGTACGAGTAATTTTAATTCTGGTAATTTTTAATTGTACATCCAAATTTATAGTTTGTTTTCCTTCACTGCATCTCTTAACAAATTACTATGTGACATACACATAGAGCATTAAACATGAAATTATAAAGGATAAGTCTATTGAAGACTGATTCAAAGTATGACCTGGTCAATTAAGTTTGTTAGTAGTGTCCTATATTCTAGGGCTAGTTGTTAGCAAATATGCTGATCATGGTGCAGTACTTTCTAGTTTTGTTTTGGTTAGTAATTAGTTGTTTAGTTAATGGAAGTAGCGGTCATTTAGTGACTTAGTAGTTTGTTA
>NW_026030206.1:0-582 GCF_019186545.1 Solanum stenotomum | reverse complement strand
CGATATCGATATAAATTTTTTGCTGTTTAAAGAATCGTATCCCGATTGTGTTGTATGTCCGGAAGCTGAAAGGTGTCCTGCAATCAAAATAGTATAACTAATTAGGCTAAATAAAATGTGTCTTAGTTAGTTCCTAACCCGGCCAACTGTAGTTCTCAAAAGTTCAACATCTTCTATATCAAATTTCTCACTCAAATCTTTTCATAAGTAAGTTAACATAGTGCATTTGATGGACTCTTTTCCACAACAGTTGCTAGTTTTACATTTTCCTTCGGTCAGCTTTCTTAGGAAACACACTCGGAATGAAATTCCATTAGCGCGGTTAGCTCTGGCACGCCGAGTTTCATCTAGAATGACCTTTGATTCGTTTCCCGAGGCAGCTAGGATGATTTTGTGGCATTTAGCGTTTTGTATGGTAATTCATTATAACCATTGACTTTGGGTTGTTGCTGGTGCAAAACTGAATGCAGGAGGCCACAATCTAAGACCTCCACGTTCACGAGGCCTTGGCCGCATTCATGGAGAGTCACCTCCCTTTCCTTTCATATTCATGAGCCTCTTTAAAGAGGAAAAAAATAAAGG
>NW_026030205.1:81833-101040 GCF_019186545.1 Solanum stenotomum | reverse complement strand
AAATGTTCTTATTGAAATTGTAAGGTCAAGTGAAACCTTTATCAAGTAGGATCAGTTTATTTATATTATTTTGTAACTTTTGACGGCTTGTTATTGTTGTTAAGCATTGCATGATGGATTTTCCTAGACTTACTTAATTCTAAGATTCTACTGATAATGAAGTTCTGAGCAGCTCAAGCTTTCAATTTTCTTCATATTTAAATTTCATCACCCAAATTCCACTCCCCCATTCCAACAAGGAGCAGTGAACAGGAACATTTTCCTGCATCCATTTATTTTTAGGTACAAAGGAAGCCTACTGATTTAAGCAGTACAAGGGAACTCATGTTCTCATTTTTCATTTAGGTCTAGAAATAGTATGAGAGACATTATTAGAGCTCCCTGCATCTACACTGCATAAATGTTCCTTCGAATTAGTTATTGCATTTGTGTTAAGCCATAAGCTTATCTGTTGCTGGAGAGTCTATATCACTTGCTTTGAGTTTTTCCATCTTAGGTAAGCAATGGATTGTATTACAGATGTTTGATGGATCAGGAAAGTTTATAACCAAGTATCTTCAATGCATTTACAACCATATTTATAAATTGTGAAACTTATGTCAAGGCCTGTCACACTCAAGAGCATACTTGAAAACAAATGAAAAGAAGAAAGGGGGATTAGGATGATTTATCACCTTAAACAGACTGCCTTTCTTGGTGAGAAAGGGAGCTCTTCTCCCAATTTCTCAAAAAAAAAAATATAGTGAAAAGTTAAGGAGTAAATGCATGTAAATGATACTCATTAAGTCATCCTTCTAGGATCATGGCACCCATATGATCCCAAATAATAAGCTCTAAGCACTGTGTATTAAACTGTGCAAAGAAAAGAATCATATATGTTTATATAACAATGTAAATATCACCTCATTCTTACTTATCCAAAAATATATATCTTGGTACCTAGAATAACAGTTGTTGCAGATAATTCTTTTGTGAACTTCATTAGCCTAGCGAAATCAGTAGCTCTTGAGCCAATTGATGGCTTTTGTACTTCATTGGATGTGTGTTCTGAATTTGACGTTGAGATTTTGTCTGGCTAGCAGATGAGCTAGCTTTCATATTGCTTCTACTTTGCAGTTCATCCTAATAGTCAAGGAAAAGAGCTTAATTTATGCTGATGAATTCAAGCAATAGATATATCACATAACCACATAAACTGAATATCAGCACTGTTGTACCTCAAAAGATCCATCTGCCTGTTGGCTTGGTCCCGTCTCACTATCTCTTAGACTTCCATGATTATCTGGAGATCTCATAGTTGAGTTTTCCAGTGGGTCTGACCTCCGTGTAATCAGTACTTTGACAGGGAAACTGCGCCCCTTTAGCAACCTGCACCACATCATAGTTTTTATGACTTACTTATCAAAAGTTATAGCAAATAAGAACGTGTTCTGAATGGAAAAGAATAAGACCAAGTAATCAACATCCTTGACTGTTAAATATTTTTGATAACCAACATCCCAGACTGTTAAATACAAAACATTGTTATTTCAAATGGTTTTTTCTTTAATCAATAAGGATAATATTTCAGATGGTGCCTCCAGTTATGAGACAAAGTCGGCACGTGTTAACCAAAGAAGTCATTAAAATGGTAATATCCAATAAAAAAACAACAATCATCAAATATGTGCATTGTGGTTCATATCCAAGGGCTAAGTTTGGCTTTTGTCAGTAACATTTCTTTTATGCTCAAGAATAAAACAGCCCAACACTTCTAATGTCTAAACCAAACTATTAAAAACTAAAGAGAAACCAGAAATGGAGAGATTGGACTCTTGATGTTAAATGTATCACTGTACATTGAAACTATTAACTTCAAAAAACCCAAAAGTTCATATTTCACACATCACTGCCACAACAAAATAAGTAAAAGTGACTAGAGCTTCTGCAGAGCTAAGAAGTTTGACAACCTAAATCGAAACTTTAACCTTCACAATCCACAAAAAATGAAAAAAATACTAAATGCATTTCCCAATGTAAAGACCAACAGACAAATCAGAAAAACACAGACTACCAGTGATCAAAGGTTCAAGTTTACCAGTATGTAAGGACGCGTCAGCCCCAAAAAAACGTCTCCTCACCCAACTCCATTTTGATCAAATAAAACCTAAGGTTTACTTGAAGTGTCTAAAATTTAAAACACTCAAAAAGATGACGAAATAGGAATGGCTTGAAAATCTAACTTTTATGTTTTTCTAGCATATCACCTTACAAACAACTGTATTGAGCTCTTCACTTTCTGTTGATACATATTAGTCCTAGTAGTAACACAAAAATTCATCAAACTGAGCAAGAACAAACATAGTACTCATATAGGAAATATAACAAGTTTTTCAACCTAAAATTTCTCCACTCTAACCTCCACATAAACTACCAAAACATCATTAAAAGAGGGATAAAATGGCAAACACTAAACACAGTCCCAATCACAAATTCATCAATCAGATCACAAAATAAACATACTGGGTCACTCATACATTCCCCAAGTCCAATTGAGTTGAATTACCTCAAAATGGTACATTCTAAAAGGCGGAAAATGGGAAATCTAAGTGATGGGTTTTTAGAGAATTATATAGATCTGAATAAGAACAAAGATTACCCTTGAACATTTCTGAGAGTTTGATTGAATCTTGAATAATAGTAGCATTTCGATCTTCCATTCTGTCGCTCCTCATGGTCACACCATTGCTGCTTTCAAAACTCTTTCTTTGTGCTTTCAATGGAAGTGAAGTTTGTTTTAGGAGTACAATTGATGATGCCACACAACCTGCAACTCATCAGGGACAATGAATTAAAGGTGATAGAAAAGTTTCAAAATGAAATGTAGGTGACTCAAGTCTTAATTATTGAGTAGGGGTGACAACTTTTAAATTAAGGATTAAGGGAATAAATTTCTCATCCTCAAGTTTTTTATTTTACACTTTGGCCCATCTTATATAAAATATTAATAATAAAAAATGGAGGGAAAAAATGACACCAACGACTCACAACTCCTTTTTTCCTTTTACTCTCTCTTACCTATTCTTCCATTGTTGTTGCTCTTCTTCATCTTCTTCTTTTTTATCATCATTCTTCATCTTCTTATTTATGTTCATTATCATCTTTTTCTTCTTCTTCTTGCTCATCTTCGCCTTCTTCTTTCTTGTTCACCATCTTCTTCTTATTTTATTGTTTATCGTAACATTCACATTGTTGATAATGCAGCTATCAGATCAAATTTCATTTATATTTCACTGGGCATTACTTCATAAGTGATTTTGGTAAGTAAATTAATGATTTTTAATCTAATTTTTCATTTGGGTATTTTGAGTGTTTTTTTAATAATTTACAATCGCGTATCCAACATATAAGTCATCTGTTGCAACAGATGACTTACCTGTTGGATACATATTACAGTACCAGGCCAAGCTGAGACAAAATCAAAAGCGTGTCCCAACAAATAAGTCATTTATTACCTTCAATTAATAAGTTCAATTACAATCTCAATGCATTATAGAGTCGTTACATGATCAACTAACTGTATTTGTCTTAAATAAAGAGATCAATTGATTAATCTGATATGAAATACTTCATTAATCCATAATTAGTGATAAATAATAAAGTTATTTAATTATAATTACTTTTCAATTAATAAGTTCAATTACAATCTTATTGCAATATAAAATAATTACATGATCAACTAACTGTATTAGTCTTAAATAAAGTGATCAATTGATTAATTTGATATGAAAGTGATATTTAAAGTTGTTTAATTATAATTACCTTTCAATTAATAAGTTCAATTACAATCTCAATGCATTATAAAGTAATTAAATGATCAACTAACTGTATTTGTCTTAAATAAAAGTGATCAATTGATTAATTTGATATGAAATGCTTTATTAACCCATAATTAGTGATATATACAGTTATTTAATTATAATTACCTTTTAATTAATAAAATTAATTAAAATCTTAATGCATTATAGAGTAATCACATGATCAACTAACTGTAACCTATTGCAACATATTATAACCTGCTGCAACATATGTGTATATTTTTTTTGATTATTTTCAACATATGAGTTATCTGTTGAAACATGTTATAATTTATTGCAATAAATATTGATTGTTTTCATATGTCATCTACTGCAACAAGTAACTCATAAACTATTGCAATAGATCATAACTTGTTGCAACAGATGAACATATACACAATATTGTCATCAACAATTAAATATGATTAACAAAATATGATAAGTGTTCATGAGTTACAATTTATATCAGATTCTTCAACTTACACAATAAAATTCATGATAAAATAGTTGAACATCTATTAAATATAAAATATTCTCATAAAAAATTATAAAATATGATTAACAAAGTATGATAAATGTTCATGAATTACAATCCATTTCAGATTCTTCAACTTACAAAATAAAATTTATGATAAAATAACTAAAAATCTATCAAATATAAAATAGTCTTTTTTTCAATTTTTCTCCTCTTAATCTTCAATGAAGTGAATGGCTCTGGAAGAGGTGAATCCACCATATATACCACCAACATCATCAACATGTTCACCACCACTTTTAGCACCAGCATCATCAATATCAACAACAATATTAACATCAACATCAACACCAACATCTGTTGCAACATCATCGCACCACCAGTAGGTGCCTCTCTTTTGATGGCTATTGCTCCAGACAATTCTCTTTTTATCAAATTCATCGTAGGGTCTGATTTGTATCCATGATTACTAGAATTAAAAAGAATGGCATTTGCAACTCTTGCTCTACGAGGACAAGTTAGGGATGCACAATTTATATACAAAAGTAATTTATATTTAAACTAATTCATAAATTATAATAGATAAAATACTGATTGTAATATTTACCTATATATTGTATTACCAACAAATGACCCATCTGTTGCAATAGATGAATCATCTGTTGGAAGAAAGCAAAATAGTAGCAAACGATTAATTTTTTTTTTCAACAGATGACCCATTTATTGTAATAGATGGACCAACGAAAGCAAAACAATACCAAACATTGAATTTTCTTCCAACATATTATCCATTTGTTGCAGCAAATGGTCATTTGTTGGAAGTAAGTAAAACAGAAGCAAACAATTAAGTTTTGTTCTAACAAATAACAAATAACCTATCTGTTGCAACAGATGGGTCATCTGTTTGAAGAAATCAAAACAGTACCAAACATCTAAGTTTTCTTCAAATAGATCATCCATCTCTATTGCAATTGATGGGTCAACTATTGTTCCAAAGCAAAACAACAGTGTTTGTACTTTAGCTATTCTACTTGATTTATCAAAGATGATTCACTTGTTTTTTCTTTTGAAAGTCATTTTATCTACAAATAGAAAAAATGAAAAATGTTAACAATCAATTTGTGCATCATTAGAAAGTTAAATTAGAGGGGGGGAATTGAAAGTGTTTTTTGGTATATTTCGGCAAGCATGCACCTAAAGGCAATCACCACACAATCATTTAGTACGAACAAGTTAACACACGAATTTAGGCATGTAGTTATTTATTTATTTAATAAGATCGTGTAAAGATTATGAGCTCTCTTCTTTCACTATCTCAAATACAATGACAATTGGCAAAGGTATTCACCAAAATCATTTCGAGTGTCAATATCCAAAGTCAATAAAAGAACGAACCAACAAGGTTACCTTACTTGTCTCTGGTTAACTTTAAAAATAAAATCAAGTGAATCTCAATTATTTAAATTTGTATTTCACATGAATCAAAATCAGAGTAAAATATGCACTAAAATAACCACAAAAAATTGGATCAAAACTCCAACAGAAAATTGACCAAAACATACCAAAACAGTTGTAAAAACTGCACCAAAACACCTTTGAATGGACAAGGCAACGGAAACTATATTGGAACTGCATTAAAACAACAAGAACTGAACAAAACTGATATCAAAACAACCACAAAAATTTAACCAAAACTGCATCAAGACAGCAGCAAAAAAATGCACAAATTAGCAGCAAAAATTGCACTAAATCAGCTATCAAAACTAGAAAAAAATTTACAGCAATATCTACACTAAACCAACAACCAAATCTTACCAAAACTGCAGCAATATCTAGACTAAACCAACAACCTAATCTGACCAAACTTGCACTAAAGCATCTGCTAAAACTACAACAAGCAGCAAATACTATACAAAAGTGATAATAAAAAGGTCCAAGATAACATTTTGATAAACTAAAAAGAATGAAATCAATAAATAAAACTTAAACTAAAAATCTCTGATTTTTTAACGGAAAACATCTACAACGATTTGTTCATTCCAGTATTTCTTTTTAAAAAATGAACTAAAAACCCCTAATTTTTTTCAAAAAAATAAAGCTTTACCCGCAAATCGATGTTTCCTTGGCTGGTTAGAATAGATGAATCGGAAGCTGAAAAGTTAGGCGTCGGAAGTTGAAAGTTGTCGGAGAAACTGATTGAAAGAATGGAGCAATTTCAATTTTTTGAGAAGATCTGCCCAGCCGAGAGAGAGGAGAACGTGTTTGAGAGAGAGGGAGTGAAAAATTTATTTATTTAGTGTGTGGATTGTTTTGTATTTATAAAAAGATTATAAGTTTTTGAAAATATTAATTAAGTCCCCAATTAACTTAATCAACTATTTAAGTGTCTTTGACCTCTTTTTGGTCAACATTGTCACCAATAGTTAATTCAAGACTTAAAAGATACCTTTCCTTCAATTTTCTCAACTGACCAACGCTACAACTTCTTTATGCGTCTTCTCTCCAGTTTCCACAATTCGATCACCAAATTGGACGATACTTGCTTTTATATTTGTATAAATTATAGGAACCACATATTATAAGTACTTAAATGATGTTTGCGGCATACATAGCGTTATGCACGGAATACATTAGGTTTGATATGCATTCTACATAGCGGGATACATAGCGTTGTGCACAGGATGCATAGGTAAATAAGGGATTTTTGAAATAAGTAGGGATAAATGGATATTAAGGTAAGTAAAGGAGTGTAGTTAAATAATTTGTCCTTTATAGTATTAATATTTCTCTTCGGTCCGACTTGGTCAATGAAATAAATCACTTGTTTCGATAAGATAATAAGATAATATATTTTTAAAATACAAATATATCTAAGACAATTTAGTGAAATATGGTTCTATTTTGTTTTGTTTTTTTGTTAAAATTTAAATCCAGTTAAAACTCATTTCTAATCGCATCCAAAAGTTTCGGTGTTGTCTTTTCGAATTACACCATAATTTTTTGAAAAGTTCTAGATGTGACATGTGTTTCCTTATGTGTAACTAGTTCCAAAGGTATATATTGTATCATATACAACTTCATCGTCAACGTTGTCTTTTCCGATGTTATCCACAATATCTTCTAAGCTCTTTACCTCTGAACATGTATCATTTTCACCTGGATAATCTAACAGGTTATTGACATATTTTGTTGTGATAAGCGAGATCATTAATAATGACTTTTAGTTCATGAATGACATTTTCACAAGTGGATTTATTCAAATTCTTTGTGATTTCATACCTAGAACAAATTTGCAGTGTCGAAAATAATTTGCTATTGTCTCTTACTAAACATTTGTTCCAAGCCGAAATTGCAAAATTGATAGTATTCAAAACATTGATTTTTCCAATGAATCAGTTAAATATATATTATAATGAATCATACACATACATTGTACTTTATGTATAATAAAAAAAAATTATGTGAATTCAATAAATATGATACATAATTTAGTAAGATATAATGATTTTAATGTATTTATTATATTTTATATACAATAAAAAAAATTTATGTGAATTCAATAAATATGATACATAAATTAGTATTATACCTTCATTGAATCTCAAAACACTCTTTAAATTAATAAAAATTAATTTATCAATTAAATATTATCTTTACAAAATAACAATATTTTATTATTTCACCTATATTAATTTAGTGAGGTTTTACTCTATTTGCACTAATAGACTAATTTACAGAAGTGTTTAAAAAATAACCTCACGACAAACCTGCATTTTAAGGGTCATTAAGTTCCGTGTATCCTTTCCATATTTGCTAGTAATTCATTGTATGTAACAACATTGGTGTGAGTGAATGCTATTATTTTCTTGAATTAATCTTTCACTAAATGTACTTGTAGACAATAAAATATTCGCGTCGAGAAAACAATAATTAAGAACAGAAAAATATTGTAACAATCGTATTTATTATTTTAAAGTGTGAGTGTTACAATCTCTATGATTCCTCTGAATTCGCCTTTTCAAATATAAATTCAAGGGCTTAAAGCTTATTCTTGAATCTTTGCTTCAAGCTTGTTCTTGAATCCGATGGTCATGAACTTGATCGTTCTTGAACTTGAATGCTTGAATTCTTAAACTTGTAGCATATAGAGAATGCTTGAATTCTTAAACTTGTAGCATATAGAGAATTTTATGGCGTTTGTACCATAGTTTTCTCTAGCTTCTTGTTTAGAATTTTTTCGGTCCCCTTTTATGAATTATGAGGTGCCCTATTTATAGTTTTAAAATAGAGGAGTTGTGATTGGAACAAGATTCTATTCGGCCAATCAGATTTAAGTGACATGACATATGAGCTTCATGGAGCGGGCTTGTCATTTTTGACACATGTCATAGTCCTATTGGTTTCTTGTTTGACTTGGCATGCCACGTCATTTTCCACGTGGCACCAAAAAAAAAAGCCTCTAGGATGAGAAGAATTTAGGCTTAGGAAATTGGGCTCATCTATTATAGTCCAAATCAATTAATTTGGACTTTAATTAAATCCATATTCATTGGATTTAAATAATTAATCCAGTTATATTAATTCATAATATTTTTATTTGGACTAATGTATTCATGAATTTAATATAATCCAAATCATTTTATAAATTTATATTTAATAAATTTTAAATGATTACGGTACTATTGTATGAAGTAATATAACACAAAGTGATATATTATTTGTTGTATGAAAGTGATGAAGCCAAAGATTTCTAAGCAATATTTTTTATTGGTATTGTATTTCATTAATATTGTACTCTCATTACATTTATTTTTTCTAAATTATAAAGTTGTATATGATTTTTGAACTGTACTAAATCGAGAACGTCATTAGCATAAGTCGATCCAATAAATTAAACACACATATTTATTTCTTCTTACCAATAAGCATGTTCAAAAATTTGGTCAAACAATTTATTATGTATACATAATTATTTTCCAAATTATAAAATAGCCAAAAAAAATTAAAAGTTCAACTATTATGCATGTATTTTCTGGAATTAAGACGAAAAAGACAGTTTATTGAATTTTACAATAAAACTATAACGTAAAGTTGAATAAAAAAAATTGATAGATATAATTCAGATAGAATAATTTAAAAAGACATTAAAGGATACAATAGTATGATTGTACGGATGAAATAGGTTGGAAACTCTTTAAATTTGACAATAAATTTTATTCAAATACTCAAATTATGATTTGTTTCAATCGAGCACTTGAACACTTTATTGTGTGTTCAGATTGACACTTTTGGCCAATTCTACGTGATTTGACTTAAATATTTAAGAAACGCATAAAAATAAGTAGAAAAATATTTTTTCTAAAATTGAAATTATCTAATAGGAATACTTTATTATGCTTTATCTTAGGTAAATTCTTTCCATCGCATATTATTTTATCTTACAATATGATAAAAGGATTAATTTGTTGTCCTCCTCTAACACTTTCTAACGACTTCTTTTACGGAAAATGGTCATAATTGTCCTTATACTATTAGAAAAAGATCATATTTGTCTCTCGTCATACTTTTTTTTTATATATATTTGTCCTTGTCATCCTACTTTGAGGTCATATTTACCCTTCATCCGTTAAATCTCTATATTTTCATATGATATTGTCTATGATGGAGCCTAGGTGAATTTTATTTTTACCTAATTAAATATAAAAATTGTTCAAATTATTTGACTCACCTATAGAATTAAATATGACCCATTAACATCAAAATGAACCCAAAACCAAGCCCTTAATTATCGTGATTTGGGTTTATGTTTGTCTGGGATGGGTTAATGGAGTTGTACAGAGGAATGGGTTAAAACTGAAATACTACCCCTAAACCATCGAAGCAGATCCACCAATCTATATATATATATATATAAAGGAGGAACAAAGAGAAGATGATGTGACATCTCTGTATGACCATCATTCATATTTTTCTCTCTCCTTTTCTTGACATTTTTTCTTATTACTTTCAATTATTTTTTTCTTGCAAATCATCTTCTTAACTTATACCTCTTCAATTATATAAATTTTATTCTTAAATTAATATTAATAATATTCATAACTCCCAAATCTTTTATATTTATAACCTCTCAAGCCTTTCATATTCATAACCTCTAATTATTTAATGCAAAAGGTTATATTAACACTATAAAATCATACTAAAAATGTGTGTTATTTTGTAGTCATCTTTGGTTAGAGAATTAGTGGCAGACATGTTACAATATTTGTAAGCTTTGAGGTGCATTATCTTTTCCAAATATGATTTCATATATTACTTTTAATTAGCAAGTAAGGCTAATATGTCAAAGCATATTTTTGTTTCTTTTAGATAAATTATTTTGTTTTGTTATCTTTATGATTCTCTTTATAATCATAAAAATGGAGATTCATTTTAGGACTAATAATCTATTTGTTATTATTTTTCTTGACTCTTGTATAAAAGGATGAAATGAAATCATCCAGAGATGGAGATTAATGGATTTTGAGCTATATCTATTGATTATTCTTTATTTTTTTTAGGTTCTTAAGAAGTAATCTTTCTATTATATTATTTCCTTATGAATTATTTATGTTTTGTCAAAAAAATTATATGTGTAGAAGGACTTATGATTAAATGTAATTTTCTCCTTATTCTTTATCTTTTTCTTCTTTTGCTAGATAATTTTTTTACTTATTTAATCATATTTTGCAGATTATAGTAGATATATCTATAATGAAAATGGTTAGACATTCTTGCATATTTTCATTTTACAAGGTAAAATAATTTGATATGTCTAATATAATTACAACTCTTTCTTTGTTGAAATCATACATTTAATATTATTTGTTTGTGTTCGTGAAGATATAAATTTTGAGTTATTTTTAAAAAAAATATTTGATTTATTCTCTTTAGACCTCTATGTAATTCTTAGATAATTTGATTATATTATAATGATAACACTCTTCAAAAAAATTATTTGTTCAAGTAAATTCATCTCACCCTTTTTTGTTGATAATATTAGTTTATTGTGTTTGTGGGGTATAATATTTTAAAACATAGAAGCATGAAATGAGTCAATGGATATCGATATGCTACTTAAAGAAATATGTACATATACTTCCATAGTCCGGTGGAGCAATTTTTATTAACAAAAACGATAGAACATGAGAATGTAAAGTTAATTTATAATTTTGAAAATACAATTGGTTTTATTAAAATCAAATTATTTATTAATGTGTAAAATTGCAATCTTTAAATTTTTATTTTTGTTGTTTTCTAGGAGATTTCAAGTTATTTATTAATAAGTCAAGTTGCAGTCTTTATATTTTTCATATTTGTTGTTTTCCAGGAGTTCTCAAGTTATTTCAAAACTAGTGTACTTGGCCGCGCTTCGCGCGGTCATAAATAAAGCAAAAATAAAAATAAAATTGTCTATTCATATCATTAAGTACTTTAATAAAAGGAAATTGATTTTTACTAATCACACAAATTTCATAGAAGAAAATTATGAAAAATATTTAAATTAAATATGAAACATATAAAAGAAATCAATATATCTAAACTTGCAAAAGTTAGATATTAAAAATAAATTTAATGGGAAAAAAGACTGTACTGTTAAGATTAGTGGATTTTTAATTTGAGATGTGATCATTTTTTCCTTTTTTTTTGTGATCCTTTTCTAAATTATAATTTTTAGAATGATTTCTCTACATTTCTGTGAACTTGAGCTAAGATATGATCACTATTTTTTCTTTTTACATGATTCGCTTCTTAAAAATATTTTTAGTATGATATCTCAACATTTATGCTTCATAATATTCACATTTTTTATCTTTTTGAATGAAATTCTTAAAAATATTTTTAGTATGATATCTCAACATTTATGCTTCATAAGATTCACATTTTTCATCTTTTTAAATAAAATTAGATTTAAAAGACTAAAAGAGGAAAATAAGAAGAAATAGCATAAAACGAAGAAAAGGATAAAATATACCAATATTTTGTTACAATTATTATTTTATGTTGTCTACGAGGTATATACTCTTTAATTGGAGTTACTTAGTTTTTCACATCAATATTTTTTAGTTCCTACTTCTTCCTCTTCTTTGTTAACTTCATTACTATTTATTTTTTAGTTTTCATCTGTTCACCAACCTAAAAAATTGTCAATCAAGATCACTAATAAATAAATAAAAATTTGAAATTAGAAGACACAAGAAGGTAAGAAAAAAATACATTTGAAATTAAAAATAAAAAAGAGAACAAAAGAGAGAATTAACTATACAAAAAAGATTGAAAAAAATGATAGGTACAAATTTCCAATTTTTCTAGTTTTGCTTGGCCTATATACAAAAACATTAAAGAGTATATTTCACATTTCAAATAAATATTACATTCAATATACAATAAATTCCTAAGAATGAAAAGTTATACTTAGTAATTAAGAGGATTAAGAATATAATTTTGAATTTATTTGTACGTAATTGGAGTAATGAAAGGACAATCAAAATTAAAGTTATTTAAATAATTATTTTTACAATAATTTCAATAAAAAGTAGGAAGAAAAAACAAAATATGTCACAATAAAGAGAGACAACACCTCACCGTTTTAGTGTCAATAATTATTATATTAGATAGATATATACTTTTAAGAATCATCAGTTTTTTACCAAAAAAATCGACACATCATTTTAGAATACTATTATCTATAGAAAAAAGAATTACATATAACACAATCTTGCAGTACTTCACTATTTAATTATTAGACATATATAATATAACAATTACATACTCATAAAACCCAACAATCACAAAGTCATTTACCTCATAATTTGCATAACCTTCTTCTTAGTAGTATATTTATATGCTCAAGACCGTTTCTTTCTTCTTTACTCAACATGTTAATTATCATTTTTAATTTAGCCATTAGTCTCTTTTCATTTATTTAAATTGTATTTTCATTTGTCCATTATAAAATTTCATAAATAAGATATAATTAGAGTTTTTTATATTTACCGTTTCTTTCTTCTTTACTCAACATGTTAATTATCATCTTTTTTTTCTATGAGTTAAACTATATTTTAAAAATTAATTCACTTTACATTCCCATGTTCTATTCATTATAATAAATAAAATCTTGATCCACATAACTATAAAATTGTATCTACATACTTTCTTAAATAGCATATATGGATATGTTAACTCCTTTTTCTACATTTATTTTCAAAAATATTCATACCTGAAAATCCGGTAAGTTGACCTTACAATAACAACAAAAAACAAACAAAAAAATAAAGTTAACTAATCAAGTAAAAACTTTAAAGAATATTTAGTTATGAGTTAAAGAAGAAAGAATATTTAGTTATGAGTTAAAGAAGAAAGAAGGAACCTGTTATCAACATAACATAATTCAATTCTCCAAAAACTATAAAGAAAGGAAGACAGTAAAAATAATCAGATTCTCTAGAAACTACAAAATAAGCAACAAAAAAAAAATCTCCAAAAACTACAAAGAGAAGCAAAAGAGAATTATCAAATCATTTTTTCTAAAAAAAAATCATTATTTGTTTCTATCAAGAATCCAAAAGAAGTAATATTAAATGTATAATTGCAATAAAAAAGTGATAATTATATTAAACATGTCAAATCATTATCAAACTATGCAAGAATGTCTAACATTAATTAATATTCTCTAGAAACTACAAAGAGAAAAAAATAAATCATTTTTTCTAAAAAAATAATAATCTTGATTCGTAAAATCAAGAATCCAAAAAAATAATTAAAACATAATTACAATAGAAAAAAGTGATAGTTATATTATGCATGTCAAATTATTTTACCTCGTAAAATAAAATTATGCAAGAATATCTAATATTCTTCATTATAGATCTCTCTCCTGCAAAATCATATCAAGACAAAAAATTAACCAACCAAAGAGACAAAAGATGAAAAATAAGAAAAATGAAAATAAAATAATTATCACATATGTCTCCAATAAGTTTTTATAAGTGTATTTTGAAGAGTTATAAATTTATATATTAAATAATTTGAAGGTTATGAATATGAAAGGTTAGGAGTTATAAATATTATTAAATTAATTAAGAGGTTTTATGTAATTGAAGATGTATGAATTAAATAAATGATTTTATAAAATATAATTATTAAAAAAAATAGAAAAAATGTATAAAAAAATCACAAAAAATAAATAAATAGGATCTTTGGCTATTGAGAGGTGCCACATCACTTCTTTTTTATCTAGCTTTATATATATATATATATATATATATATATATTGCTATAATTTCAATTTTGAATAGAGACCTTGTAAATTTTTGATTTCCAAAATGTATACTAACAATTAAATACTACTTTTTAGAAAATGGATAATTTAATATTACAATTAAATACAATAATCATTATTAGTCGAAAATGAAAGGGTAGACGTTTATTTAAATTAATCAGCTAAATGTTTGGGTTTGAGAGAAGGCCAATTGAGGTGTCATAATTGGTTGTTACAATGAAAAAGGCAAGGGCTGTTAATTGGGAGAGGAGAATTAATGTAGTTACTTTTATCATTAGGTGTTTAATTAGATGGAGAAAATAATTATCTGATAGGAATAATATATAAAAAATATTCAAAAAAAAAAAGAAAATAGATAAATAGGTTTCTTGGTCTCAGAGACGCCACATCAGCATATTCAATATCTAGCTTTATATATAGATTGCGATTAATTTATAATTTTAAAAATACGGTTGATTTCCTTGCTTTCTATTTACTTATAATAAAATATTTGTCTCAATAACTCTAATTTGATTGTCTTTTCATTTTCTATAACTAATGTTCTTTATTAGTGTAATAATGTACAAATATTACTCCTATTATGTTACAAACAACTCCAAAGCCACATTGTTAATCCTCTAAATTATTGTGACTCTTTATTCTTATGAATTTATTATATTGAATGCAATATTTATTTAAAATGTGAAATATACTTTTAATATTTTTGTGTTTAAGCCAAGCAAAATTAAAAGAAATAGGAATTTGTATGTGTCATTTTGTTGAATATTTTTGCGTAGTTAATTCTCTCTTTGTTCTCTTTTATGCTTATTTTTAAATTTTACATTCATTTGTTTTCCCAATATAAGTTGTCCCAAAAATAATTGACTATCTGAACCTAAATATAATAATAATATATTAAGATATGAAAACTAACTAATTAAAATTGTTATTTTTCATCATTTAAATATGTAAACTTTTTTTAATTTAAAATTTAATTATTAAAAAGTTATTAATCAAATATTAAATTAATCTAATATTATACAATAAAAATAATTAAAATATGTGATGATTGGATGATAACGACCTCAAGTAATAGTAATTGTGAATAATGATTAAAAATAGTGTTGGCTAACGATGTAGTCATGGATAATAACTATTAATGACAATCTGAGTGTACACATTGTCGCAAAATTATACTAATAATATAATTAAAAAGATTGCAAAGAAGCAGAAAAGAACGATCAGATTTCAAGTTTACATAAATATATATAAATTATACTAAAAAAGATTCCAAATAAAAAAGAAAATTATGATCACATCTCAAGTTTACATTTTCAGTAGTTCTAATATTACCTTCTCTTTTTCTCTATGAAATTTATTTTTAATATTTAACTTTCCAAAGTTCACATATATTGATTTCTTAATGAATTTCATATTTACTTAAATATTTTTCATAACTTCTCTTCTATGAAATTATGTGATTAGTAAAAAAAATCTTTTATTAAAGTAATTATTGATATTAGTATGTAACTTTATTTAATTCTTTTCATAATCGCGTAATCAAATACACAAATATTTAAATATAATAGATACCTCGATCCAAGAATATGCACGCATAGACCATCTAATTTGTCATGTACAATAAAATTAAAAAATTCATATACCCCACTTGTTGAACATAATGCCATTTTCCACCTTCTCTACGATAATAAAAAAATCTGTAATATTTCATCAACTTCTCAACCATTACCTCTAAACAAAAAAAAAAATCAAAACTTTTTAAAAATGGGTTTTCTGAAATCCCTTAATCATCATCTTCTTGATGCTCAATAACATTTTCATAATCAAATTCCTTTCATTTCTTGGACTCATAGCCATTTTTTTACTCTTTTATTCAATCCTCACAGTACCAGATCCAATGAAGAGTGTACAACTCAACGAAGCAGACACCAACAAAACTGAAGTTTATTCAGTTTAGGCGATTCCATCGGAAGATGTGAGTGTTAGGGTTAAGAAATTGATGAGTGGTCTTAGATCGGAATTTGGTGGGCCCCAATTTGAACCTCACGTGACTGTCGTCGGAGTGGTGAGGTTAACGGAGGAGGAGACACGTGACAAGTTTCGAAGAGGATGTGAAGGGGTGAAGAAGGTGTTTAGTGTTAATGTGGAGAAGTTGATATTGAGACTTTTTTTGAGAAAATAGTCAAAAGCCTCCCTAACCTATAGCCGGATTTTCAACTACACACTTATACTTCACGGGGTCCTATTACCCTCCTAAATTATTTTAAAATGAAATAAGTAGCCCCTTAAAAAGTCATAATCAGATATGTGTCTTGTGGTGAAACACATGCGCTTGACACGTGTATTTCACCTTTTGATCATTTTTTTTAAAACGTTTTCTTCTCTTTCTTCTTCATTCATTTTTTAGCCCTAATTTTTTTTTTAATTCTTCTCCCTTTCTGACTTATTATTTAAAAAAACAATTTAAGGTCTAAGTTTCTGAATGTATTTGGATCTTCAGATTTGAAACATGTTGATAACATAGATGGTTGCTAATTATTGAAGCTAAATACATTGAGTTTGATTGAGTTTATGGTTGCAATTTTTAGATTTGAAGAAACACCGGAATTTCATGGAAATCGACAAGCTTCCATTGAAATTATTGAATCTATATTCTTGAAGTGGGAGCAACTTTCAGATGATTTGAAGAGTTCTTTATGTTTAAGAATTGAAAATTTAAGCTCATGGTTTAAAATGTGAAGGATTAACTTGAAACCTCCATTAAAGTTAGTTCAAAAGCTTGAGCTAAAAATTCAACTTGCCACAAGGAGCACCTTTTTGAATGGGTAATATACCAAAAGAATCGAAACTTCAAGGGAAGCTTATATCTAAAATTTAGGGCAATTTGAAGAAGATTTAGAGTGATTTCGCATCAAATTTCAGAACAATGGAACGAAGAAGATGAAGAACAGGAACTTTTCAGATTCTCTGGAAATTGTCCGATTATTAAAATTAGTAGTGGATCTGTTAGGAATTAAATATTGGATAAAAAATTATCTTAGTATTCAAAGTTTATTGAAGAAAATCATTTGGGTATCCTTGTATTAAGTTTATCCAAGCTTAAATTTGCTTTGATTTAAAAAAAAATTGATACATAAATCAAAGATTTTTGATATATAATTTTTTATTGTGGAGAGTAATGAGTGAAATTGCTTTAAATGATTTATGGTGTATCATTAATGTAGTGATAGCGATGGTTTCAAGATATTGTAGAAATTTGGTGCTGCCATTGAGTCCAATTGCTATGAAGAAGAAAAAAATCAAGAAAAAGAAGAAGAAAAGAGATACATATATTTAAGAAAATAAAAATAAAAATTTAATATTGGTTTTTGGTCTTCACTCTCTTAAAGAGAGTGAGATACACTCTCTTTGCCAGGTAAGCGTTCAGGGAGGTAATAATTCTAATTTTAAACAATTCAGGGGGGTGATAGGACTCCAGTAAACTTGAGGTGTGTAGTTGGTAATTCGAATATAGGTTAGGGGGGCATTTGACCATTTTCTCGACTTTTTTTTATCAGTGTGTTTATCTTTTGCTTCACCCAACTAATGAGGTTAAAAAAAATTAATCTTTTTATTGTTTGAATTATTAGTTGTAGTCGTAGTATTGCTTGTGTAGTTTCTTGTCCTTAATTTGATTTATGTTATTAACTGTTTGATTCGTTGTATCTCGATTATCGTACTATTTTGTCACTATATGTTGATTCATAGTGCCTTGATTTTTGTTCCGATGTGTTGATTCATTGTTTCTTGATTGTTTTGTTACTATATGTTGATTCATAGTACCTTGGTTTTTGTTCCAATATGTTGATTCTTCATACCTCAATTGTCGTATTTCTTTGTGAGTATATGTTTGTTACTATATGTTGATTCATAGTGCCTTAATTTTTGTTTCGATATGCTGATTCTTTATACCTTGATTGTCGTATTGTTTTATTACTATATGTTGATTCATAGTGCCTTGATTTTTGTTTTGATGTGTTGATTATTTATACCTCGATAATCGTATTGTTTTGTTACTATATTTTTTATTCCTTGTACCTCAATATCTATTCACGGTGTGTTGATTTCTTCTACTTCAATCATCATATTGTTTTAGAATAGAAATATGTATATATATTCCTACTTAGAATAGGAAGAAGAATAGGAATCACTACTAAAAAAACAGTGAATACCGACCTAAAAATTTCCGACCTCAAATGGAGGTCGGTAATTTCCGACCTCCGGAGGTCGGTATTTACAAGTAGTCGGTTTTTATTCAAAATAAAGAGGAAAAACCAAATTCCGACCTTTGGAGGTCGGAATTTTTCCCGGAAAAAATGAATTACAATAAAAATACCGACCTCATGAGGTCGGTATATTTTATATTTAATTGAGAAAATAATACCGACATCAAGAGGTCGGTTTTTATTGTAATTCATTAAAAATTCCGACCTCAGGAGGTCGGAATTTTTTCTCAATTAAATATTTTATAATTCCGACTTCCGAATGTCGGTAGTATGTAATTAAAATACCGACCTCATGAGGTCGGTATTTTTATTT
>NW_026030205.1:49940-72623 GCF_019186545.1 Solanum stenotomum | reverse complement strand
TTTGATCAATTTTTCAAGGATATTTCTTGGGGACCGATTACAGTTCACACAATGTCCCAATATAACGTAAATGGTTTTAAATTTGCCACAGAGAAATACTCAAAGAATAAGAAAACTAATAATAGTGGTGTTTGGGTTAAAGGTGATAATGGAAATCAAAATGAGAATGTTAATTATTTTGGCGTCCTACAGGAGATTGTAGAGTTGGAGTATTCGGGTTGGCCAATCAAAAGAATAGTACTTTTCCAATGCAAGTGGTTTGATCCAACTCCAAGAGGTACGAGGGAGCTTAAGCAGCATAATATCATTGAAGTCAAGCACACTAGGAAGTATGAGGCTTATGATCCTTTTATTATTGCACAAAATGCTAAGCAAGTGTGCTATGTTCCTTATCCGTTGCGTAGGGATAAGTCTAATTGGTGGGTTGTAATCAAAACAAAACCGATGGGGCGAGTGGAAGTTGAGAATGAATTGGATGTTGCATATCAAAATGAAATATCAAGTGTTCATCAAGTAGTGGATGCTTAGTTAGAAATGAATTTGGAGCATCCTGATCACATTTTAGAAGAAGTTAATAGAGAAGAGTTAGATATGCCAACAAATATGGAGGAGGATGAGGAGGAAACTTTCGAAGAGGATGAATGGATAGATGAGGAGGAAACTTCCAAAGATAATGCATGTGAATGGATAGATGATGAAGAAACTTTCGAAGAGGATGAATAACAATTTGTATGTTTAGTTGGTGGATTTTTAGCTATTCATATTTGAGTATACTTTATATTTTAGTAGTTTTAACATTTGTTTGACATTGTGAAAGACTGTTTGGATTAAGCCTTATGTTATGATAACTTTGTTTGATATATTTGTTCGACATTGTGACATTATTTTGTACTACTTTGTTTTAATCTTTATATTTATTTGATATAGATGGTAGATAAAGACAAGGGTAAATCAAAAAAATCTGATAATCTGAAAAAGAAATTTAAGGCCAATGCTATGAGAAGGCCCACTGGGGTCGTGATATCTGATGAGCCCTCTCGAGTTAATATTTCAAAAAAAGCCTCAGTTTCAACTACTCACTCGACACACCAGTCACATAATGCCTCTATTCATGTGTCTCCACAATCTGGTTATACTATATCTACACCCACTGTGGTCCCTAGTTCGGGTTACCAAACATTGCAGGGCTATTCACATCTTGGTCGTGGGTCTAACATACCATCAGCTAGTGCTAGTCAGTGCAATAGTTTGAATACTAGTAGTGGATCAATTGGACTTTCCAATCTTCATATTGAATCCATTGGCTCAGAGCCTAATACTCCTACCACCCAGCACTCAGATGCACATGGTCCTCAGCCAGGCGATAGAGACAATTTTCGGAGACTCGTCATCGAGCCATTAGGATACAAGTATGATTTAATTATGTTTCATCTTTCATTTACCTATTTATATTTTAATTGATTGATTATTTTTTGTTTACTCTACTTCGTCAATGAATTCGTATTTCAGCTTACGTCCGGATGTGGGTATGGCAAAGATTATTTTAAAGTGCATCGGAACTCACTATAATGGTGTGTATCCGAATTGGAGTTCGATTCCACTTAACAACCAAGGGCAGATGTTCAATGAATTTAAGGTAAGAATATATATAAATTAAATTCATATCATACACATTTAAATTCTCTAGTCATTTGAACAATAAATATTTAGTATTTTTTTATTACAGAAATATTATGTATGGGCTCCCGAACACGAGGATGACGTTCAAGTGAACTTCAAGCTTAAAGCTTCAAAGTTGCTTTCTAGCACATTTTGTGATTGTCAAAAAAAAATAGAATGCCTAAGTTTATGTTTCCGGAGCGATGGGCTTTGTTACTGAAACATTGGAGTACTGATGAAAAATTTAAAAAGAGGAGTGAGATTGGGAAGATGGCTCGCGCATCAGAAAAGGGAGGCTCTTTGCACACTGGTGGAGCTATTAGCCAGGTTACTAGGAAGGACAGAATGGTATACTTTCTTAATTTAGTAAAATAATTTTTTTCTTATTTGATAAGTACTTTTTGGAGATTAATGAGATCAAAGTCTATATATGTTATTTGCAGGAAAAAGAGTTGGGTAGGCCGGTAGCTGTACCAGAGATGTTCAAGGTTACTCACGTCAAGAAGAGTACGAACCCCACAGAAGAAGAAAAATGGATTGAGCCACGTGCTCAAGAGACATATGTAAGAACTCCATTCAAACTAATTTTTTTTTCTTTTCCTTGTATATATTACATTCTTATTCGTAGAGTTCTTTGTTTAAATTACAAGATAGGTATATGCGAATATCTCAGGAATATCGTAGTACACTACTTCTTGAGAGTCAGGACAGACCATTTACAAAAGAAGAAAACGAGAATCTTTGGAAACAGAGTGCTGGTGATCCGATTAGAGGTTCAATCTACGACTATCCAGAAAAGGCGTATCAGAAGAAGAAGTCTTGGTATTGTGGTTCATCATCCTCAAGCTTTGATGGTGGGGATAGAGAGACAATATTTGCAATGGAGAGTAAGATAACTTATCTCAATGCCGAGCTTGCTGCTGTAGCTGAAAGAGAGAAGAAGAGAGAAGAGAGAAGAAGAGAGAGGAGGAGATTGCGGCAGCAAAGGAGGTAGAGAACAAGAGGTATGCAGCGCTTCAGGCCCAACTAACTTTTCTTTTTGAATCAGGAAATATTCTTCCTCCATGTCCAGCTAGCAGTGATGGATCTGATCAGGAGGGTGATGAGAATGATAAGGAGAGTGAGGGTGATGAAGAGTAGTTGTATCTATTTGACATTTTAGACTTCTATATTTTTAGAATTGTTTAATTTGATTGTATTTTAGTTTATTTTGAATTTGGATGAAGTTTATTTTGAAATAGTTTGTATATGTTGAAAATATTGTGTTGTTTTGGTTGGATGAAGTTTATTTGGCTTTGGTTGGATGAATTTTATTTGGCTTTGGTTTGTTTTGGTTGGATGAAGCTTATTTGGCTTTGGGTTGTTTTGGTATAAATATGCAGGTGGGCAACTAAAAATTGCAGCAATTTGTTGCCTGTTTTGCAGCAAAAAATCGACCTCCGGAGGTCGGAATTTCAAAAATAAAAAATAAAAATACCGACCTCCGGAGGTCGGAATTTCAACATTACAAAAATAAAAATACCGACCTCCGGAGGTCGGAATTTCAAAAATACAAAAATAAAAATACCGACCTCCGGAGGTCGGAATTTCAACATTACAAAAATAAAAATATCGACCTCCAGTGTTCGGAATTTAAAAAAATGAATATTCCGACATAAAATAAAAACCGACCTCGAGAGATCAGTAAATACCGACCTCCAGAGGTCGGTATTGAATAGCGACCAAGCTTTTTCCGACCTAAGCTGGGATGTCGGTTTTAGGTCGGTATTTCAAGGAATTCCGACCTCCGGAGGTTGGTATTTATAGGTCAGTATTCACAGTTTTTTTAGTAGTGTTTGCCTTTTCACATTTGATTTGTTGATATACTTGCTACCCAAAGCAGTTTTTGTGCTTCAATTTAATTGTCTCCTCTTTATCCAAAAATAGAAGGGAAAGTTTAGACTTGGGTATTCTTCTGCTACCACCCTGTTGTGCACCTTTGTTAGTGCTTGTCTTTCCCAACAGTTGGTACTACTCTATCTGCGCGACCTGAACTAGTTTCTTACTCCAACCTTCATAGTCTATTGCTGAACCATTAGTTTTTCATCGGTCATCCATGTACTCCCTAGATATTCCTTACTATAGGTGAGACACCTGTGGCTAATATTTCTCAGTTGTTCGTTTCATGGTGATATATAAACAAAACCCTGTCAGATTAATAACAACTCTCTAAGAGGCCATGGTAGATCGTACAGGGGTCTTGGTGGCCACAATCAGCATCACCGCAACAACTATGATAATAACTACTATCCCATGGGACAACCTTGGAATGCAAATAATGACACCAATAGATCTTTTCTTCATTCATGTCTGAATTGAAAGAGCCCTCCAATAGATTTTTTATTTGTACCTTAGAATACACTGCTTGATAATCACACACTAAAATAACTCCATTTATTTCATCCAAATAAGTAACACATAATTTTTTTTTACACATAATTTTTTTTTAAAAGTCATAGAAAATAACTTGTAAGTGAAGGATCTATGATGAAGCAGGGGATGGATTTTTATCACGGACATGTCGTTAAGGGGTTTAAGGCATTAGAGCAGTGCTGAAATGTTGTGTTGAATAACTGATTTATTCAGTGGGATAAGTTCGAAATAGTTTAGGAGTTCTTATTGGAGTTATTTGATGCTCCTGGCTTACGAGAAGGCGACTGTTGACATGCAATCTTTGAAGAAATGCACTTTACTCTTAACTCTTTGGTCAACTCGAAACTTAAGTCTTAAGACAAAGTTAAAACGTTTGTGAAACTTTTGAAAAACTTTATAAACTTCTCTTAACTTGACTCTTAACTTTCCTTGACTTGACTCTTAACTTTCCTTTAATTGAATTGTGGATTCAAGGATTGTGATTTGTGATAGAAACGATCTTATAATGTTTAGGAGTGTTTTTAGATAGTTAAACATGAGAAAAGATCAAGATATCACTATCTGGAAACCAGTCTGTGACGCGGAGATGTGTTTAAATTTTTTGTCGTGAAAATAATTTTTGAGGCAGAACGGTCTGTGAACGCTCCACGATGTGAGGAGGATTTTTCCCAATATGAGGAACAGGTCCACGACGCGACCTGGTACGCAAATTTGCCCGACTTTTTTCTTCTTCGTTTTTCAACCCCAATTCGCCTAAACTCGATTCTTTTTCCCAAATTATTTTTAGATTCAGATACCCAGGAAATGTACCTAATAACCTAACTCAAAAAAACTCTATAATTCGATGTAATGATCTCAGAAACTTCTCAATCTCAGCCCAATTAAAGAACCACATCAAATTCAAGAAAACATATCAAGAACATCAAACTTTCAAACTCTTTTAGGACGAATTCACGTTGAAATAAACATTTTTGGCACGTGGGTGAAAGAACCCTACGTTATGAAAGCCTCACATATCTCGTAGGATCACCCCTTGATGAAATCCACAATCCTAACTTCGAGATTTGACAATTCTTGCTTCATCTCGTCTTTTCTCCTCTTCTTTTCTCTTCTCTAAAACCCTAACTCAATTTTTCAAAAGCGTAAACTGACCAAGTTCAGTTTAGACCCCTATGTAATTACCAAAAACGAATTAATTTAATTGGGTATGGTAAAGACCAAAATACACTTCCAAAATCCGGTTTAGACTTTTCTTATTTGAATAGCCCAACTTCAAATGGGCATATTTCACTCATACAAACTCAGAATCGCGCAAACTCAGCGGCGTTGGAAAGATTATTCCAAGATATTTCCTATGATATCTGGAAACACACCTAACTCATCCCGATCTAGGAGTTATGGTCATTTAAAGTTGACCAAAAACTCAACTTAACATACTTAACAAATTTCCATACTTTTATATTCCTTCCAAAAATGGCTATTTCCAATTCTTAACTTCTTCCAAGTTATTTCAACTTGCGAGAATTTACAGTTTACAATTTCTATTTACATTTTTTTTTTACTTGATAAGATCATAGAAAGATGATGTTTGTATTTACAGCAAATGTTGTGATTATTACAGCAAGTGTTGTGATTATTACAACAAGTGTTGTGATTATTACAACAACTGCTATAATATAATTTTGAAAAGAAACATTTGTTACATTTATTATCGTTTACCTTATTTCTTTATGTGGTTTTGAATTAACTTTCAAAATTATCTAAATGGATAATGAATGTATTTTTGTGTTATTACATTTTGATTTTATTATTTTTAAATCATGACTTCAAGGAAAAAACAAACAACACCTACTAAAAAGTATAAAAGGAGAATCAATACACAAAGACAAAGAGAAGAAGATGAAGTAGAAAACACAAGTTTGAAATTTTTTAAGAAGAAGAATGAGAACATGAAATAGATGATTCTTCTACAAATGTAGAAAGAGATGGTAGACCAGTTGAGGAGGAACAAGATGATATACTCATTTCAAAAAAGGAGAATTGGTGTCCGGAGATAATGCATAGTAAAGGTAAAATTATATTTTAATCATCTTTCGAACGTTTTTCTTGTGTTATATATTTCATTTTTACACGTGAAATTCATGTTTTTAAAATATTATAGATGAAGTGGGTTGATTCGAATTCAAAAAGGAGTTGAAATCATGATGAAGAAGGAGCCGCTTGTGAATATGCATTTTGTTGCTATTTTGCTATATTTTTAATGCACTTTTGTTGTACTTTTGTGAATATGGTATTATGAAATTGATTAATTGATATCTTTGTTTTCTTTTAGTTGACTTTGATATTCATGGGTTTTGAATAGTAGTTGAATTGATTGAGCTGTTGAGATTATCGAAAAAGAATAGTGATTTTGTTAGTGAACTAGTTGAAGGAGAGGATTGGACCCATTTTTTGCTTTCTTTTAAAGTAATTGCTGAAATTCAGTACAACAAGTATGAAAATTACTGAATTTTTCATAGTAATTACTGAAAAATTGTTGTACTTTTTATAGCAGTTACTGAAATTTTCTACAACAAGTAAGAATGTTGTTGTACTTTATATAGCAATCGCTGAAACTTTCTTTAACAAGTAAGCAAATTAGTTGATAAATTGATTGTTAATTGACTATAACACTCATATTTAATGATAAATACAGTAGTGTTGACCTAATTTAAAAATAAAATTTACATTAGATAGTGATCTTGTATAATGAGATACCAGACAATCATTTTCATAAAAATTTTACACGTCATCAACTTATAATGAGTAAGTGATCGTTTATTGGTTATAACACTCATATGTAATGATAAATAGAGTAACAATTTCACATGTAATCAACTTAAATTGATAATTTAATTGTTAATAAGTTATATCAATCATATTTAATAATAAATATGATGATTTTGGTTAATTTTACAAGAAAATCTAGAATGGATTGTAATTTTAATTGATTTTGCTATGACAAATAGGCAAATTGTTGTACTTTTCTTAGAAATTGCTGAATTCTCTATAGCAATTAAATGAGTTGTTATTTTTTTTTATGAAAAAGGGTCAAAATACTCTTAAACTATTCGAAATAGCTCATATTTACCCTTAAACTATATTTTGGCTCAAAACTACCCTTCCCGTCAAACTATTGGATCAAAAGTGCCCTTCTTATTAACATAAGCTATTAAATGCAATGTAGATGCCACATTGCACGCCAATAGGGTTCCACTGCCACATAGGCTAAAAGGAAAAGGGTCAAAAAGACCCTTAAACTATCTGAATAAGCTCATATGTACCCTTTAACTATATTTCGACTCAAAACTATCCTTTCTGTCAAACTATTGGGTCAAAAGTCCCCTCCTTATTAATAAAAGTTGTTAAATGGCATGTGGATGCCAAATTGCACGCCAATAGGTTCCAGTGCCTCGTAGACTAAATCCCTACATCTTAGTTACTCTTTTTTCCCCTCATTTCATTATTTTCCAGAAACGATTTCACCCCTTCTCCGTAATTTTGCGGCTAGGGTTTCACTGTTTTCTTCATCACTGGGTTTCAAAGTTGATATTCGTGGTTGTAGGTTAGTAAATCTTTTTACTTATTTTATTGTGTTTACAACCACGAATATCCATTTTGAAACTCAGCCCCGAAGAAAGCTATGAAACCCTAGCCGCGAAATGAGGGGAAAGTTGTGAAATCCTAACTATCATGCTTTGAAATCGTAAACATAATGAAATAAGAAAAAAGATTTGCTAACCTACAACCACAAATCTCCACTTTGAAACCCAGCCAAGAAGAAAATTGTGAAACTCTAGCCGTGAAATGACGGAGAATGGGTGAAATCGTTTTTGGAAAATAATGAAATGAGCGGGTGGGAGGGGGGGAGAGTAATTAGGATTTAGGGATTTAGTCTATGTGGCAGTGGAACCCTATTGTCATGCAATGTGGCATCCACATAGCATTTAACAACTTCCGTTAATAAGAATGGTACTTTTAACCTAATAGTTTGACGGGAAGGGTAGTTTTGAGCCGAAATATAGTTTAAGGGTACATATGAGTTATTTCGGATAGTTTAAGGGTATTTTTGACCCTTTTCCATTTAGTCTATGTTGCAATGGAACCCTATTGGTGTGCAATGTGGCATCCATGTGGCATTTAACAACTCCTGTTAATATAAATGGCACTTTTGACCCAATAGTTTGACGGGAAGGGTAGTTTTGAGCCGAAATATAATTTAAGGGTTACTATGATCTATTTTGGATAGTATAAGGGTATTTTTGACCATTTTCCGTATTTTTTTTATAACAATTACTAAAATTCTCCACAAAAAGTACAAAAATTGTTGTACTTTTCATAGCAATTGTTGACATTTTCTACACCAAGTAAGAAAGTTATTGTACTTTTTATAACAACTAGTATACGTGCCCGCGCGATGCGTGGTTATTTTACTTAAAAATTAAATTATTAAAAAAAGAACACATTTAAAGGAGATAACGATAAAAAATTAATATGATTTATGCGAAGTGCTTTTAGTACAAATAATTTTATATGTTCTACAATCTTTATTGTAAAAATTATTAACAACAAATTTTTGTATTAAATCATTATGTTACTTTAGTTTTAAGAGAATTCATTGTACAATTTCATATTATTCCCAATATTGTTTGTTCTATGGTTAATTAATTTTCCTCGTATTGAATTTTACATGTAATAGAAATAAGGTTATATTAATTTGTATTCAAAATACAAAAAGAGATATTCTTTTTTTTTTCAATATTTTTGCTTATTAAAAATCTACCGAAGTGTTTTTCTATATAATATGTGATAAGATGCTAAAATTTCATTCCACTTTATTTTCAATATAGAATTTGAGAATATATTCAAATAATTTTGTTTCCTATAGAAAGTTTAGTTTATTTTTTTATTTTTTATTGTGTTGCTAGAAATTCTTTCATTATATAATTTTTGTTTATTCCTGACTTTATCTATTAAGAATTAAGTTACATGATATTATATATTGCATGATTTATTTATACATTATAATTCTCTCTTTTTTTAATTCGTTTTCTTCAGTGATATTTTTACGAACTTTTTCATTTATAGTTCAAATAATGTCATTGCTAAACTGTGATTATGAAATAATTCCCTTACATCTAAAAATACTTTCTCATCTCAAATTTAAATGTTTATACTTTTACATTAAAATTATGTATTTATATGTTATTCATTTTCTTGTTAATATCTATTGTTATTGTGCTAACCAGTTGTCATGTGTTCTTTTTTTTAAAAAAAAAATCATTGTCCTTCTCTATTACTCATCTTCTAATATTTTGCAGATAAATATATAACTTCTTACTTTCAAACTTCTACGAAATTCTTATTATACTTTTATTTCATTAATCAAAATTCTTTCATTATTTAAATTCAACAAATGTAATTTTAATTACTATATGAAATATAATCTCATCCAAATTAGAGAGTGAATGTAGCATATTAGCTTTTATGATTAAAATTTAATAACTTTTTAGCATAAATTTTATTATCATCGAAGGGTGCAGAATGAGGAAAGTACAATTTTTTTTAAATAAAATAAAATAAAAATAGAAAAAGTAAAAATTTATATCAATAATTACCTAAGGTATGACGATATCTTCATTTCCGAATAATCTCAAGTCTTTCATCTTCTCCGCAATATTCATATTGATTTTATTTTTCTTCATCATCATCATTATTATTTATATTAATTTTATTCTTTCAAAATGAAACACTTATTGAATCGTTAAAAGAATATGAAAACAACATAAATAAGGAACGCCAACCAAATTTAAATGGTAATTAAGTTTAGTATGTATATTCATCTAATAATCTAATAATCTAATAAATCACTTAAAGAGAGACCGTTTTAATTTATCATGAAAATGAGCAAAAAAAGGCTAAATTATGAAAAAGCAAAATATTATATGTCATGCAAAGTATTAAATCGACGAAATAATTATCATAGCAATAATTTATGTACCAAAAATATTGAAAGATGGCGTACATGATCCACTATCATAAAATTCTTCAGAATTCTTCCATTTCTTTATCATTAGTTTCTTCTTCTTCCTCGATGCACTGGAGAGGATGATGGTCCTCCCCCTTCAATCATAATCAAATAATTTCACATAAAATAATTAAGAAAGAGGGCATACAAGTAAGAAAGAAGGAATACATACATACATACAATACACTACTATACTTCCTGTCAATTTTCTTTTATGATCTCAAGTGCAATCAGTTTTTTTTTTTTAATGTGATTTTTGTTAAACGTTTTTGAATTTATATTTTGAAGAGTTGGTTTAAGAAGATGTGGATGATAATGTAGTTAAGAGTAATATTTTTTTCACAGATATGGCTTATGAAGTTTAACTGTTTTTTAGGGACAAGGTTAGTTATTATTTGATTTATTTAATATTTTGTCAGGGCTAGAGCTTTCTTTTTATTTATAAAGAACGTTGTTGTGCTTTTTATTTTTATTTTTTTATGAATGAAAGCTTTTTCTTTATATTATTTAATAAGGCATGTGATCGAGATGAAATTTTAAATTTTAAAAAAGGAACAAAACTATCTCATTTTTCCTATGAAGATCCATTATTTTTAATTAAATTTCTTGCCAATCAGTTTTTTATTAATAATTTTTTTTAATAGTAATGATTGTATTTTTTTGGTGGTAACTCTTTTTAAATAAGAAGAAGATGTAGAAAGATAGTTAGCACTAAAAATAGGATAATTTTCACACAAAAAAAGAAGAAAAAACACGTTCTTTTTAAATATGTTGTTGCTATAAAACGGGAGTTATAATTTTCTTCCGAAAAATAGTTTTATATATAATTGCTTATTTGATATTCAAGTTAATTTAAATACATATTTACACTTACATCACTCTATTTTTTAGAACTGTTTTAAAATTATTTTTCATATAATTGTAAAAACTAATTTAAAGTCATTTTAAAAATAAATTGATACAAATATAGATATAAAAAAACAAAGACTATTTTGAAATTAAATATAGAGAGACAAATATATAGAGAGATAGATATCTTTATTTTTTTTTTCTAAAGACATTTTGAAATTAAAGAAATATAATGTTGTATACGTATCAATTATCAAAAATTTAAGAAGTTATGGTTATTATATTAAATGTTCATTAAATAAGATCGTCAAAAATTGTGGGAAATAAAGTTAACCGTATTTAAGTTAATTTTTTTTAATATTATAAAAGTATGTGTATTAATTAAAAACAATTTTACAGTTACATCACCATAATTTTTGAAATTGTTTTGAAATTATTTCCATTTAATTAATTAAAAAATGTGTTTTTTGTGGTGCTGACATCTGTCACTTTTTCCTCTCTTATTATATATAGATAGATTATTGAAATTATCTTTAACAAGTACGTAGTTAATTGATTAATTAATCGGTAATTAGTTGTAACACTCATATTTAATGATAAATAGAGTAGTGTTGATCTAATTTAAAAATAAAATTTACATTAGATAGTGATCTTGTTTAATGAGATAGTTATTTGATATACCAATTAATCAATTCTATAACAATTTTACATGTGATCAATTTATAATCAGTAAATGATCGTTTATTGGTTATAACATTCATATGTAATGATAAATAGAGTAGTCTTAGTCCAACTTATGAATAAAATGTAGATTTGATAGTAATCTTACACAAAAAGATAGTAATTTGAGATATTGAACGATCAATTAACTAATTTCACATGTAATCAACTTAAATTGAAAATTTGATCGTTAATTAGTTTTATCAATCATATTTAATAATAAATATGATTATTTTGGTTAATTTAAAAAGAAATCTAGAATTGATTGTAATTTTATTTGAATTTGCTCAAAAAATAAGCAAATTGTTGTACTTTTTATAGCAATTGCTGAAATTTCCTACAACAATTAAACAAGTTGTCTTTTTTATATAGCAATTACTGAAATTCTCTACCGCAGGTATAAAAGTTATTGTACTTCTCACCACAACTGTGCATTTAAGTGATGACAATGTCTTCCAACTCACAATTTAATTTACAACAAATAATGGTTTTATTCGCAAAATCATCATATGTGATATTTCGATGCACAATCACCGCAATTGTCGAGATTGATTCTTTACTCTTCCAACACGAAATATAACGATTGTTGTCCCAACCCATTCACCATGAAAATCAACCCCTATTGGTCTTCTATCTCCTCAAAATATTATAACTTGGAACAAAAAAGTGGATCATAAAATCTAGATTGTATTAAAATATCACAATTGTTGTAAGTTATTCAGCAGCTGCTGGAAAATATTCAACAACAATATCTATTTCAACAAATTATTCAGCAATTGTTGTAAATCGCTGAAAATTATTATACATCCAGTGGCAAGAAAAATAATACAAAACTTGAAATTTTAAATGAATAATGCACACAAAACAATACTATTCACTTATTAAAATGATTGAAAATTACCCGTTAAGTAATTTTTAAATCTTAAACCTTTTCAAATCATATGTTAATCTAAAATTTGTGATTTTTCCTTCTCAAATTCTTCAAATAAGAAATCTACAATAAGTTGCAATACCAACAAAATAACAACAAAAAGAAGAAGAAGAAAAAGAAGGAAGGAGAAGAAGAAAAAACACTGCAGAAATATGAGAGCTTTGAGTGGCAGGTTAAAAGAAGAAAAAAAAGACTGATTTGGGCTTTCCTCTTTTAGAAATTAGGGTTTTAGTTAAAATTTTGGTGAAACTTGAAATTGTTAAACTAAAAACTTGAGGACTTATGAAGCAAAAGGTCAATTATTTTTAAAAGTTGATTACAAGTTTGCCACCTTCACTTAATAATTAAAATTTAAGTCACTCTTTTTACATTTCAACCCTTTTTAGACACCTATAATTCATTGCCCCGGGTTTGTTTGGTGAGGAAGATGAACAGTTCTCTTGGAGCGACGTCTTTCCTTTCTGACGTAATAAATGGGAAGTCTATTTTCTAGGGCTTTTTACATTTTAATTTTATTATTTGAATCGGCCCATTGTTTAACTAAAAAACACTAGAAAATACACTTCGCCTCGCGATCTTCATAAAAGGGACTAGTTTGCAAATCCAGTGCTAATTGGTTCAAGAATATGTTAGTATATTTTCTTATTTCGATTTATAATGTATATTTATCGCACTTCTAACGTAATTTACAAATATATAAATTGTGAAAATAATTTGATTTTTTTTGTTTCAATTTATGTGACATGTATATGAAATTTAGAAAGTCAATCAAATTTTTCTTTGACTGTGTATTTTTATATCTCATGGGTTCAATATATGTTACTTCTTCTATTCCTATTTATGTGATATATGGAATTTAAAAAGTCAATAGAAATATTCTTTACCAGCAAATTTTTAATTTTTAAAATTATTCAAATTGTTACTTATAGTTAAGTTAAAATATTGTGCCGTAATTTAAAAATATAATTATTGGGAATGTCTTGTTATTTCAAATGAAACACATATCAATGATGACGTGTGTGATTCTGGAGCTTCTACTATTGTGCATGGCATTCAAATAGACTTGAATTATGATGAAATTATCAAATTACATATTAAAGCATGCAGGTGATAGGGGTGCAGATAAATATATTTTTTTATAGTATTATATTCTTTTTCACTAACTACAGGATATTAAACCAAGTTATGTGCATAAACACATTTATATTAGCCACAAAAAAGAATCGTAATGTCTTATTTAAAATTTCGTAGTCTCTCAAGTCTCAATTTGTTTACAAGTGGTTGGCTTTTTTTCACTTCATTATGTAAAGCATATACAATAAAACCTTACTAAATTAATACTCGGTAAATTAATAATCTCTCTAAGATAATATTTTTCTCCGGTCCCAACTTGGGACCATGGATAAAATTACTTATTTCTATAAGATAATAAGATAATATATTTTCAGAAGATCCTTATATAAATGTATGGTCTCATTAATATTATAAATTAATAATTTCTTAAAGTACAAATATATCTAAGACAATTTAGTAAAATGTGATTGTATTGTGTTTTGTTTTTTGTTAAACTTTAAAAATGTTGAAGTTCATCTCTAACTTTTCTTTTTTCATCCAAAAGTTCTGGTGTTATCGTTTTGAACTGCACCATAAAATTGTGAAGAGTTCTAGATACGATAAGTGATCCCTGACGCATAACTTGTGTCAAAGGTATTGTATCATCTACAACTTCATCATCAACATTCCTTTTTATGGTATCCACAATTTCTTCTAAGCTCAGGACCTTTAAATATGTATCATTTTTACATGGATAATCCAATAGGTTATTGACGCCCATTTTATTGCGGTAAATGAGATCATTAGTCATGACCTGAAGTTCATGAATGATATTTTCACAAGTGGGTTCCTTCAAATTCTCTAAGATTTCATCCTCCAAATAAATTTTTTACAGTGTCGAAAAGAATTTGTTGTTGTCTCTTGCTGAACATTCGTCGTCCAAGTCAGGATTGCAAAATTGATAGCATACAAAACATTAATCTTTTATGGATCAGTTTCATGTCCCACTTCATAGCCTTTTAATATCATATGATAAAATATATTTCGATAATACATCTTGAAAGCTCTTATTATCCCAACATCACAAGTTTGAGTCTCAAAACACTCTATGAATTGATAGCATACAAAATATTAATCTTTTCTGTATAAGTTAAAATATGCTTCGATAATACTTCTTGAAAGCTCTTATTATCCCAACATCACAAGGTTGAGTCTCAAAACACTCTATAAATTAATATTTATTAATTTATCGCTTAAATAAAATCTCTACAAAATAATAATATTTTATGATCCCAACTATATTAATTTAGTGAGGTTTTACTCTACTTTTAATGGAGAATGAGTTTTTCTTTTCTTTTTACATTGAAATATTATTTGCATTTAATATACACAAGGTATAGAATACAACTCCAAAACTTGACTCCGTTATTTATATTGGTGTGTATGAGACGTGAGAAGATGAGGACCGATTTGGATCTAAAATAATCAAATAATAGATTAAATTTTTTTAAGGTGATAACTTGTGATTTCCCAACCTAATACAAATTTGGACGAAATTGGAGTCATTAAGGTCTACGGAAATCTGTTAACAACTGGGTGATCTAATTATGAATTTGATCACATGAGTGAATAGATAAGTCGTTAAGGAACCCGTACGACTTTACATAATTTAATTCGGGCGAGTAAAACTCCCGGAATTGATCTTAGCGTGAATGGGTAGTTTCTGAGTGTCGTTGGTGGAAGGTGTGTTGTGAAATGGGGGTTTGAAATTCTTAATTTTGCTCATTGGTTTCGTGCAAGCCTCTAAGGCGGGATTCTACCACCAGAGCGGGGCCGCTATAGCGGGGTAAGTGCCGCTGTGGTGGGGCAGACGCGACTTAAAGCCGAAAGTAACCCCAAAAATGTTTTATTCTGAAATTTTCGAACTTGAGAGGTAAGGAACGAACCCAGGGCTTTTCTTGATAGTTTTCCACCATTCGTGAGGCTAAATGTCACGACTCGAGAGCACCCCCTAGTAGTAACACGACGTACTTGACCCCGAAGGGGTTTTATACAAGCCCTTAACTTTCATCATCGCATAAAAACATAGAAAAATATGGAAAAATTAAAAACTTTTACAATAGAAGTCAACTTCTTTCATATAAGAAAATAGGAACTAGACTTGTCTGAATCACCATCTAAAACATAAGAGTGCAAATAGGGTCAATCCCTTTACATCAATAAGTCTCCAAAATAGGAAATACAACATAGTCTAGAACATAGGAAGTAAACTAGTGACTAGAATCAATAGCAACTTGTCCTTGAACTTGAGGACTCACCAAGCCTAGGGAATAGTCGACCCAAGCTTCACCTTCAAGGAAGTAGCAAGTATCAACGACTGGAACCTACACTCATAGTAAAGTAGTAAATATGGGTTAGTATAATTAATTGTACTAAGTATGGATGCCATGCACAAAATCCTTAAAACATGCATAAAAGGGACATTTAGTTGAAACATGCCTTTATCAAGTTTAGAAACCATTATGCACATTTATGAAGAAACATAAACCAAACCAACACATAAGCAACCCAAAGCCACACTTGTGCAATGCAAAGGTAAAGTCCCATAACCCTACCAAATACTAAGTATAACATTTAGGTCACCAACAACATACATATGTTACCATAGTCATAGTGAACATACATAATAGTGAAGACATTCATATTCCATAACATTCATATATACCCTTTTTCATACATAGTTCATAAGTCATCATAACATCATACCATAAGAGAACCTAACCACAACCCCTCTTAGAGTGTACTTGTGCAATGTATAAGTGAAGTCCCATACCCCCACTCACACTAAGTAGTACCCCTTAAGAAGTCCTAGTTAGAGTCCATGTCCTTGCCATAGTTCATATTCATATTATTTAGGGAAGACTTGCAATAACCGACATAGACCATATGAGCTACATAGAATTCGGTGTTCTACCCCCACACCATAAAAGAGGTGTTCTACTTGCCTACGATAGACCTAACATAAAAGCTTCTAAGTGGATCCACTAGCTAAGACCTGTGTAGGCACATAGTTATGGGACAAGGAGATTGCTACTAGAATCCCAGGCTTGTTAAATGTAGAAGGTTTCCATCTCATGAGATGTCATACATTGGGAGGCTGGACTTGCTAAACGTATAGGCCCCCATCTCACTTTCATGTCCTCTCCGTGCTATGCATTATTCCCTTTTAGAGTCATAATTAGACTTTACTTAAGGTTATAACAACATTCATTAGGAACTCATGCCAACATATCATCATAATAACTCATAGGTTCCTTAAGTAAGAATGCTCCTTTCACTTTAGAAACACTAGCATGATAGTAAATCTTTCACATTGTCATCGTATTGTGATCATGAGGATGTCCTTTCAATCACACAAAAAGATTACCATAATCATACATACATACATACATACATGATCAAGTGTATAGGGTATAGGGTATAGGGTAAGAGGATCTTATCATCAACATCACAACAACACAATAGATATAGAATCATTACTATGTAAGTAATTCGAGTTCTCATACATAATTCCCATAAAGAGATGATGAGTCCACAAACTGGACTCATGTAGGGATTTATTTGGATAGAAATAGTGTCCTCAAATGCTTATTTTGTCTCAATATATGATGAAAATTCTTAAGTTTCAGGTATTGAAGTTTTAGTGGAAGCATGGACACTTAGGCGCAAAAAGGAACAAAAAGGCTGAAAAGAATGAAGAAGCCGAAGCCTGCGCATCGCCAAGCACGCTTGGCGATTCGCCGAAGGGACGCACTCCGCCCTTTGTTCCAGTACACGAAGCCTTGAATGAGTAGGATCAAAAAGGCGATGAAAGGAGCAGTCGGCGTTTTGCTGAATAATTCCGCGAAACAGTACTATGTCACCCAATGACATAGAGCACACAATGTTGAAAGCTAGTGCAAGACGGCGACGAACTACACCAAATGGTTAATCGCCGAGTTAATCGGCAATTCTAACTAGCTTGCCGAAAGATCCGCCAACCCTATTTTCTGGAGACAATAAATACTAAAATTGTTATTAATTTTTAGAGAGTTGAACCCTTATTATAATTTTCAGAATAGAATAGTACTTTTTGGGATATTTTCTCTCAAGTTTGGAGAGGGTTTTTTGGATAGACTTGAAGAAAGAAGGATTTCATCTTCCCCAAGTTGAAAGTGGGTCTTCTCCATTCTTCTTCCTTTTCTTAAATCAAGGTTTAATTCCTTATACCCATTTGATTTTAGTATCATTTTAGGTGTATTTTGTTATTTCTTGATGTGTGGCTAAAAAAACCTATTCTTGGGGTGTGATTTAGCAAATATGTGTTGATATTGTTGTTGGGTCTTCCTTGCTGATATGATAGATGTATTTTAATGGTGATTTCATCTAGTGGTTGTGGTTTAATTTAATGGGTCTGTAGTTGCAAATACAAAACCACCTATGTGTTTTCGGCTTGCCCGAGAGGGAAGTCACGAAACCAAGACCGCTAGACTGATGGCTTAAGGAGTGGGTCGACATGAGGTTCAGCCCGAAAGGGTGAGCCCTAGTCCCATATCCTAACACTTAGCTCGAGAGAGTGAGTGGGGTAAGGCGTAGGCTGGCCTTCATGCGGCAAATGGGTGTCCGAGATGAATGTATTTGAAATGGGGTAAGTTGCCCGAGAGGGAACTCATTTCCATCCAAAGCTTAGCCTAGTCACTATTATCTTGCAAATTTCCTATCAAAAGCATGTACCCAACGATTTATCTCAACTTGTATTACGGTCACACCCCAACAACTCTTCCCCTATCTTGATTTTCTTGTTATTTTTACTACTTGTGACAAAACCCCCAATTGGTATTTGACACTTTTGTGTCACCCCCTTTTATTTACTATGTTTTTACTCGTTAATGTCTTTACCTACGATTAAGTAGAACTAACTATTATTTTTCTATTAATTCTCAATACCACTCCCTTGGGACACAACCCCAACCTTTAGTTGGGTTACTATATTATCGACGATCGTAGACAATTGTACCGTAGGTTAGTGTCGTTGGTCACTATAAGCATCAAAATGTTGCCGCTGCCGGGGAATGGTGTTATTTGAGAATTTTTAGATTAGTAGAATTTTTGTTCTTCTTAGTTGAAGTGTCACTAACTTTACTTTTATTTTTGTTTTTCATTGAGTTGTCCATTTAGATGAGCATGGCTGAGCAGAGTAGTGGCAATTTGGTTGAAATGAGCCAAGGAGTCCAAAAGGACCTCACGCTAACCGCACTGACATCTTAGCTAAACGACTTGGCCACCAAAATCTTAGAGATGGAAGTCCAATGCAACAACAAGGGCCGGTATATACCCCCTCATGAGCGGAAGAAGTCTAGAGATGGGGGAAAAATCGTGTCGAGGACACACTTCAAATCATTCTTCAAAAGATTACCGATTAAGATGGGGTGTTGGAAGAAATGAAGGAGAATATTGAAGAGTTGAATCAAATGATTAGATCTCACTCTAGATCAATCCAGCTAATTAGGTCACTCCTGAGTTTTGCAGTACCTCATCTCCACCCAAATGACATATTGGGGTCACCTAGTGACACTAGGGCTAACCCTAATAACGGAGAATGAGAAAGGACTTTCGTCTTTCCACGACGTTAAATAAGGCGCTTCTTGGGAGGCAACCCAAGGTGATGTTGCTTTAATTTATTCTGTTGGAATAATGGTGTGCTGATTTTGTAGGTTAAAGTGAGAAAGATGTTGAAAAGTGCAAGTTGGTGAGCCAAGGATCCAGTTGGCGAATCGCCGAACCTATTGGTGATTCCGATTTAATCCGCCATTGTGACCCCAAAATAAAGGATGTCCTGTAAAACTCGGTGAGATGAATATGCGCTCGGCGCCTCGCCGAGTTGATCGGCGACAAGACTAACGTTGCCGAATGGCTGAGAACTGAACGATTATATACAGGCCAAAGGCCAAATTTTTGAATCTCTCACTTTCCCTCATTTCAAACTCCTCAAAATAACACCAAAGGTACTTTTTCTTAGATTTTTACCTTAAATTAGTATTTTAGTTGGTGACTAGTGTTTGGGGTTGGATTTCTTTGCTACCTAGCATTTAAAAAAAAAAAGCAATTTGATCAGCATCAAAGGTTAGTCTCTAATACCCTGAATTTATTTTTGATAATTTTACACTCTCTTTCACTAATAGTATCATGATGATGTGTGCTGAGCCTCTCTAATAGAATTAGGGTGTTGTGATGCTATTGTTAATTAGAAAATTTTGCCTGAAATGCTTTAATAGTTGAATGCTTTAGTGTTTGTGCTTTGATTTTAATGAACTTCAAATGGGTGTTGCGTAATCGTTGTTAGGTTGGTTGTGCTAAATAACGAAAATGAAGTGGCCTTTATTTGTGCTAAATAACGAAAAGTGCTCAATGAAGGAATGGGTGACAACATTCTTAAGGGTAATCGTAGTTAAATAGCCAAATTTGGCAAAACTGGAAGAAGTCTGAGTATTCCAGGATGATGGGAAGTATGGGTTTTGTGTAAATTTCGTGTATGCATGCTTTGATTTCGCTTCCAGGGCTTGTAAAGTCGATTCTAAGAAGTGGGTTAAAGAATAGGCACGTTGAATCATTCGGTGAGCCAGGTCGTGCTCGCCAAATGACTCGGCGGTTCGCCTACTTGTCTTAGATCGCCCTTTATTCATGTCTATAGTGCTGAGAGATCTGTAACTTTTGGCGGACATATTCGTGATCGCTGAAAGCAGTCGACGACTCCCCGATAGGACTTTAGACCGCCCTTTGCATGCCCCCTTTGCCCTCTTTCACTGTATCTTTTGGCGGACAACCTTGTCGTCGCCGAAAGTAGTTGGCGTCTCTCCAAATTGACTTTTTCATCGCTACTTTGCCTAGATTTCAAGCTAATCCCTTAGACGAGTTCGACCTAGCTCACCAAAGAGATTTGGCGACTCGCGGACTAGATCGACGAGTCCTTCTGCAATAAGATTCTCTGTGTTTGTGTTTAGTTTTGCCTAATCTCTTGATCTTTTGCAGATATGGTACGCACAAACTTAAACGAGCCACCTCATAAATAGGCAAAGGGAATTACAATCACTGAAGGAGGATCATGTCCTTCACAGAAAAGAAAGCAAGATCTCCCACTGGGAGATAAAGGCAAATGAAAGAAGTATATCGCTAGAAAAAGGTCAGCTATTGAGCCAGATTTTTCTGAGCTGGAAGATGAACAACCCTTGATTCACCGATAGAATAGGCTCAGGGATAGATCTCAATCAACACCTATCAGAGTTACAGCAGTTGTAACTCCTTCGACTACCGAATCAGTGCCAGCCCTGGCACCACCTTCAGTGGCCCCTGCACTCCCGTAGCTCCACCTCCACCTAGATTGCTAAACAGATTGAAAGGTGATGGTTTACGAACCATTCTAGAAGAAAAGTTACTATCTGTGGGGGTTTAGAAGGTAAGCATGCTGAGGTGCTTGACACGCTCAAGTATCATGAGTTCGAGCAGTTCACCAGGCCATGAGGTCCTTACATTCCTTCCTGGGTTTGGGAATTCTACTTAGCCTATAGGGAGTTGGTCTTGAAAAATAAGAAAAAGGCTAGTGAGTTCCAATCGGTGAAGTCGGTTATGGTTAGAGGCAAAGAGGTAGAGTGTCACAGCGAGCATATTAATGTTGTACTAGGTCGACCGTTGCACTCAGTACTGCCCTACCAGGGTTTGCCTATCGTTCCGTCCCTGGATGATTTGAAGGGTTGGTTGGCTCTTATGATTTCTAACATTACCCCGAGGTGGTTGGGTGCAGGAGCTTCGATTGAGAAGAGGGATATGAACATGGCCTCTTGGTATTGGTTTGGTTTCATCAGTAACACTATCATGCCATCCCAGAACGAGTCCATTCTACATCATCCTAAGGAGGCTTGCCTTGGTTCTATCATGGCCAGGAGGCGGATTGACCTGGGACTGCTGGTTTCACAAGGGATGGCTATGAGAGCTAAACAGACGCATACATCTCTGCCTTTTCCTGTTCTGATCACCGAGTTATGTCGGCGTGTCAGAGTACCTCGGGATCCTACCAGCGATATAGAGGTCACCCCATCTTCTTCCACCAATATCCGACGTATAAAGGCTGAGTTCACATGAGAGGAGGTTGACAGGAGGAAAGAAGCCCCAACAGATACTTCTCCAAAGGTTGATGTTGACTCATTGCCAGCAGAGGCACCCTCATCTACTCCGGCTTCGGAGCCTTCAGGTATACCCGCTCCTTCTTCTCCTTCACATACTTCATGTCATCCTCTTCATCCCAGCCTGCCAGGATCACTCAGGCCATGATCCTGAAGATGGGGCAGCTGGCCTATTCAGCTGATGTGAGAGCTACCCGATTGGAAAGGTTCGTTCCAGGGATGATCAACAGGCCATACTAGTAGCACTTACCCCATTCAGACCGCTGTTGATGCCCTAACAGTTAGAGTCATTGCTTGCGAGAGCAAACAGGGGGAAGCCTCTAAGGTGGTAGCTTTAAAAGCTGAGATTGCGAGTTTGAGGAAGGATGTAGACTACCTTAAGTCTACTGACTTCACTTCACTAATAAAGACGGCACATGATGAGGATGCTCATGAGACCACCGGAGATATGCAGGGGGATGGTGCAACACAGGCTGAGTCGGATGCAGAGACCGATGAAAAGTTGATATGAATGGATGCTGAGGAGACACATGAGAGCAGAGATGAGGAAATATTTAGAGACTTGTGAGATCTTATAGAGACGGTTGTGCAGCCGGTGATCCAGACATTGCCTGCTAAGACGTCCACAGCAGCTCCTAGCGGATCTGGCATTTCTATTCAATCTAAGACTACTCCGGGCACTGATGCCCATATACAGACTGTTCCATCAGTCACTGAGACCCCGACAGAGAGAGACACAACATAGACAAGACCTTTCTTCACCCCCTCTCTGTCTT
>NW_026030205.1:47198-49906 GCF_019186545.1 Solanum stenotomum | reverse complement strand
TTTTACTTTTGATACTTTTATTTGCATTTGAGGACAAATTGCTTTTATTTGTGGTAGGGTGAAGCCCACACCTTTTGTGCTGATAGTTCTATTTTGTGTATATATTTGGTTTGTTTCGTCTTAAATTGTGTCAATACTGCTTTTCTGTGGATGTTTGAGCTTGTGGCTCCGCTTACTTTAAATTGCAAAATGATGATTTAGACCCTTCCGAAAAATTATTATTATTTTTCAAACATTTTCGCTACCGCTTGTGTTGAAAGTGGCTGTTCTTTTGCAAAAGAAAAATTTGAGTCTCGGTTTCGATCAATATCGATGACTTGAATAGTTCTCTCAATCGAACGAACATGAATGTAAGGCTACGACGAGACCAAATGAAGTTACATAGAGAATATGTGAACTCTTTGCATCTCGTCGTGATTAGCCATGTATCGAATTGATTCTCTTGTAATGATCGTTGCGCACTAGTGAAAGTGTGGTGTATTGTTTGACTTAAGTGTCGATGCCTTGTGTGATTAGCTTGCTTTGAACCTTGCATGAATAAACCAAGAATTTGCCCTGTTAGTCTGATTGATTTAGAAAGGTGTGCTCTTGAAATGATCTTAGGCAACTTTAAAGAGTGTGAGCCAAATTTGATATATACCTCTTTTGTGGCCTACCCGTGAGCGTGTGAAACTCTTTTGAACACCCTTTGAACCTTACCTCTCTTTGGAAGAACCTTGATGAACCCTAGACCTTACTTGACCCACTACATATAATCCTCTTGATTTGTGGTTTAGCGAATAGCCAACTTAGGCCAAAAGCCTAAGATGGGAGTGTGGTAAAAAGGAAAAGGAGAAGTCAAGAAAAGTCCCCTTTATCCCATGTTGTTGCAGAACAATGGAAATCCTTAAAAAAAGTGTGTGGAATAAAGTACAAAGGAAATCGGGTTTCCAAGCGATTTATGGAGGTGAATAAAAAGATGACTTAGAAGCACTAGAAAAATAATTGATAAAGGAAAAGAAGGGAATGCCTTGAGAATACCACATCTGACGAGGAAAAAGTCATTGAGCCTAAATGACCATACCTTTGCACTCATCCCTATTACAAGCCTTAGAAAGACCTTTTTTTTTTATCTTGAGTAAGCTGAATCGAAAGTCGATTGGAAAGTAAGGGCAAACCTATGGGTAAAAACATGCATTGTGTTCCTCTTTTTGAGTGTGAGCATTGCATTTGATTACTGATCCTTTGTGTGTGAATATGGTATCATTCATTATGTGAGGTCATTTAGATACTTCCTGTTAAGCTTGATTGCACAAGTAGCAAGTATTGCGAGCATGAGTGCCACAACTTGAATCTTTGAGTACACAATTGATCCTTGCATAAGTAAATTGAGTATGGTTGTGTGCATTCATGATTTAGTCTTGTGTAGCACTATTTGAGACACCTTGTTGAATGGCTGAACTTGAGTTTTCTTGAGGACAAGCAAAATTATAAGTTGGGGGTATTGATGAGTCCACAAATCGGACTCATTTAGGGCTTTATTTTGATAGAAATAGTGTCCTCAAATTCTTATTTTGTCTCAATATATGATGGAAACTCTTAAGTTTCAGGTATTTGAAGTTTTAGTTGAAGCATGGACACTTAGGCGCAAAAAGGAACAAAAAGGCTGAAAAGAACGAAGAAGCTGAAGCATGTGTATCGCCAAGCACTCCTGGTGATTTGCCGAAGGGATGCACTCCGCCCTTTGTTCCAGTACACGAAGCCTTGAAGGAGCAGGATCAAAAAGGCTATGAAAAGAGCAGCCGGCGATTCGCCGAATAATTCCACGAAGCAGTACGATGTTGCCCAATTACACAAAGCACGATGATGCTGAAAGCAACTGCAAGACGGCGACGAACTACACCAAAGGGCGAATCGCATAGTTAATGTCACGACCCAAGCCTAGGGCCTAGACGTGACATGGCGAATGAGGAACCCGAAGGAACCCCAAACAAGCCTCTCAAACTTGTCATCACACTTCATCGGTCGCGGAAGTACAATCAACATTAATTAACGGGAAATAGGGACTAAGGGCAAACCATTTCAAAACGACATCTTAGAACAAGAGTCAAGCTCATTTACAAAATACTTGTCCAACGCACACCTCTACATACATAGATAGGACGGGGGCCATGACATACTACCGGCTCCCCTCATAGTCAAAATACAATTGCAAGCTAAAGTCTCAAAGCATATGAGTAGGAGACATAACATAGCCCTCGAATCATTGAGGACTCACCAACAAACTCGGATAAGCACCGTACTAGCCACGTGAATGGAGAGAAGGATCAAGAGTAGCTCCGGTCTCTACATGGTGACATCATGTAGGCAAAATATGCGTTAGTACTTGGAATGTACTAAGTATGCGGGGTGCAACACAACAATAGACAAGGACACAATCGAAATACAAGAAATAGTTTCATAGGCATTATGAATAACAATATGAGGATGCATGATCAAAGTGAAGTCAAAACATGTTTAAGTAAATCTATACTAATAGTAGATATCATATGTGTATGCATGATCCAACCAATCTATAACCCCAACTTAGGATTGGGGATACCGTTCACACCCAGACACCCTGGTGGCAAGGTATAAACCCCTCACATGGTTGATGTTGGTCACACCCCAAGCATCCTAGGTGGTGAGATATAAACCTCTCACATGGTTGATGTTGGTCACACCCCAAG
>NW_026030205.1:0-40404 GCF_019186545.1 Solanum stenotomum | reverse complement strand
GTTTAAAATTCAATGTGTAGGAAATTATTACAAGGAACAAGACTAATTTATGAATCTTAACTTAAACCATGAATTAATGAGTAGAATAGAGTCTAGGCACTATGGGTGGAAGGACCCATGAGTTCAACACCACATACCTTGAGTTCTTATGAAGGTCTTGAGAGTGTCTTCAATGGAAGCTTGGAACTTGGAGCAAGAGTCTCTTCAATCTTGAGGAAGATTTTGGATTATGGTTCTTGAGAGAATTTGAGAGAAAATGTGTCTAAGTATGGGAGAGGTGTTTTCGGAAATGTTTTAGAGATGGGAATTGAACTAATGGTATATAGGAAATAATATATGCCCTTTGGAAAAATGGTCCAACACTTAGAAAAAAAAAATGAGGCGGGTGAACAGTAAAAACGCTCACTGGAAATTGCATTTCCTGCCGGACAGATTTTACGAAAATGGGCATAACTTCTTCGTCCGAACTCCGAATGAGGTGAAACGAAGTGCGTTAGGTATCTAACTCAAAGGGATTTCCATGGATATGTTATGGGCCACCCAATTATTTGTGTGCTAGGAGATATGATCCTCTAAAGTAGACCCTCGAAAAAGGCTTCACTTGGAAATTTAGGATTTAGATACGGTTGCTCTAAAATTTGGGTTAGACCCATTTCCCACTCAATTTGACCCCCTAAATAAGAATATGAAGTCGGATTTTCGAAAAATGAAACGGATTTTTTTTTGATATAGCTAAACAAGTTTCCGGTAACTTCCGAAGCACATTTTTAAGAACCTTTTGGGTCATTTCAGTTAATCGGCGATTCTGACTAACCTCACCGAAAGAACTATTTTCTGGAGTCTATAAATACTAAACTTGTTATTAATTTTTAGACAGTCGAACCATTATTATAATTTTCAGAATAGAATATTACTTTTTGGGATATTTTCTCTCCAGTTTGGAAAGGGTTTTTGGGATACATGAAGAAAGAAGGATTTCATCTTCCCCAAGTTTGAAGTGGGTCTTCTTCGTTCTTCTTCATTTGCTTAAATCAAGGTTTAATTCTTTATACCCATTTGATTTTAATATCATTTTAGGTGTATTTTATTATTTCTTTATGTGTGGCTAAAACCCTCATTCTTGGGGTGTAATTTAGCAAATATGTGTTGATATTGTTGTTGACTCTTGCTTGCTGATAGGATAGATGTATTTTAATGGTGATATCACCTAGTGGTTTTGGTGGTTTAATTTAATGGGTTTGTAGTTGCGAATAAAAAACCACCTATGTGTTTTCGGCTTTCCCAAGAGGGAGGTCGCGAAACCAAGATTGCTAGATTGATGGCCTAAGGAGTGGGTCGACATGAGGTTCAGTCCGAAAGGGTGAGACCTAGTCCCATATCCTAACACTCAGCTCGAGAGAGTGAGTGGGGTAAGGCATAGGCTGGCCTTCATGTGGCAAATGAGTGTCCGAGAGGAACGCATTTGAAACGGGGTAAGTTGCCCGAGAGGGAACTTATTTCCATCTAAAGCTTAGCCTAGTCACTATTATCTTGCAAATTTCCTATCATAAACATGTACCTAACGATTTATCTCAACTTGTATTGCGGTCACACCCTAACAAATCTTCCTCAATCTTTATTTTCTTGTTATTTTTATTGTTTTTACTACTTGTGACAAAACCCCCAATTGATATTTGACACTTTTGTGTCACCCCCTTTTATTTACTATGTTTTTACTCATTAATGTGTTTAGCTACGACTAAGTAGAACTAAATTTAATTTTTCTATTAATTCTCAAAACCACTCCCTTGGGACACGACTCCAACCTTTAGTTGGGTTATTATATTATCGACGATCGTAGACACTCATACCCTAGGTTAGTGTCGTTGGTCACGATAAGCATCAAGAGACATAACCTTTATACCTTTACCCTTCAAGGGACTTGAAATCACAATCAACCCAACTATATACAATTACTACATAATATAGAAAGAATTCATGATTCAATAGCTTAATCAACATAAACATACTGAATTGACACATTCACAATATCATCCAACCCACAATATCAATTCAAGATCTATCAACATGGGGAACACATGGGTCTGTGGGAAATTCTCATTATAAACATCAATTCTCCATCAGTATATTCATAATTCATCATAAACAACCATAAACAATCATAATTAAGCAATGAAAACGTTTTGGAAAGAAGACCCATGTTATAAAATTAAAACCCTAGAAATTGGGGGAAATTTGATATCTTGAAAACATATTTGAAGGGGCTCCTTGGGTGATAGATACCCAAGGATGAAAAAAAACCATACCTCAACTATGAAACTCCAAGAAATTTGGGGAAGAACCTTGAAACCCTAGCTCCAACGTCTTCTACTTCTTCTTGAGTCTAAAGAGAGAATTTTAGAGAGAAGTGGGAGGTTTTTTATTTCAATTGGGTGTTTGTGAAAAATGACTAAGACTTGTGAAATTAGACTTAAAACTAATATATATTTTACCCCTAAAGTACCCAAAACACCCTGACTTAATTGGACTAAAAAGGAAATGACCTAAAAGTCCCTCATTTAAGTGAATCCATCCAGGTTCACGAGCCACACTTCACGAGCTGCTGGGGGACCACAGCCTGTGGTGGTGCCCGTGGTCCTTTAGGCAGTAGCTCCCATAAGTGTGCGCACCCCACGAGGCCATGCCATTGCCACGAGACCTCCCACGATCCATGGTCATTACCACGAGTCGTGGTGGAGGTCGTGGTCTTGAGGCTATGGCAAGGCCCTCCATACCTTGCCTCCATATGCCAAGGCATGTTCACGAGCCACCCTTCCCCTTGTCAAGTGCACCACGGCCTGTTACGGTGTCCGTGGTGCTTTGCGCAGTAGCTCCTCTAAAACGTTCCAAATCCTTAAAAACCAAGGGAGTCTCACGCCCACCTTCATGAGTCGTGAAGTGGACCACGACTCATGGTCCCTCTTGTGGAAGTTGGGGCAATGTCTAGGAGACTTGGAGGCTCCACTCCCTTGGCCAAGGCAACTCCACGAAGCCTCCCACTGGCCGTGATCATGACCACGAGCCGTGGTGATGGCCTTGGAGTTTGAGGCAGTAGCTCTAAGTTTGGGGCAGCCTTGGCTTGCCCCTTTTTGCTTGGCACTTTTCCCTTAGGCCATGACTCCTAAACCCCCATATCATACTTAGATGGTCTACTAACATAGGGGAAATTATTTTATAGCTTTTGACCTTATGTTTAGGCTCTAGTTCAACCTACGAATTTTTCCGGGTTGTTACACTAAAGATAAGATTTTCATTCCCCGAATCCATTTTTTGATCCGTAGAATGTAATCTAATGGGAAATTGTCGATGGGGAAATTTTTTTATCTGAGAATTATGGTGAGAAAAACCCTAGTTTGGATATTGGGATCATGGGTATGATCTAGGGTTGATAGAATTGTCAGTAATTCAGGTAATTTGTGATCAGGGTTTGATTTTGTATCTTGAAAATGAGTCCATATATTCAAACAAGATATGCCTTTTGTGGACTCATTCTTTTTGGAAAGAGGCTATCAATAGTAGGATAGATTCAATCTTGAGCAACCACACTTGAGAGTTGGTTGATCTTCCTCCAAGAAATAAACCTTTGGGTTGAAAGTGGATCTACAAAAGGAAAACAAAGTTGATGAAACTATTGCAAAATACAAAGCAAGACTTGATGTCATAGGCTTTAGACAATAAGAAAGCCTTGATTATTTTGACACAAAATAGCTACTAACTAGGATTATATCAATTCAGATGTTAATTGCGCTAGTTAAGGTATATGGCCTTCAAATTCATCAAAATGGATGTGAAAACATTTTTAAAAAAATAGAGAATTTGAGGAAGGAATTTACATGGAACAACCTGAGGGCTATGTGGTTCCTGGTAAAGAAAAGAAAGTCTGTAAACTTGTTAAGTCCCTTTGTGGACTAAAAATAAGTGCTCAAATAATGACATGCGAAGTTTGACCAAACTATGTTGGCAAATGAATTCAAGATTAATGAATGTGATAAATGTTTTTTACATTAATGACACTCCAAATCACGAGGCCATTGTTTGTTTTTATGTTGATGACATGCTGATCATCAAAAGAGACATTTCTGACATAAATGCTACTAAGCATATGCTAGAAGGTAACTTCAATATGAAAGACATTGAAGTTACTGATGTGATTGAAAAGGTACTTGACAAGTTCAGGTATTTGGATTTCAATATTGTCAAGACTCCAACAAATGTGAGCTTTGTACTTCAATTGAAGGCAAAAGTGACTCACAATTGGATTATGCTAGAGTATTGAGAAGTATGATATATATCATGAAGTGTACACGATCAGCTATAACATGTGCTATTAGTTAACTGAGTCGGTTCACAAGTAATCTCAATCAAAATCATAGGATGAAAATGAAAAGAGTTTTGGAGTATTTAAAACATACTTAAAAAACTATTGTTTTGCATTATAACTAATATTCAACAGTATTGGAAGAATATAGTGATGCAAATTGAATCACCAGGTCAAATGAAGTAAAATCCACGAGTGGGTATGTATTTACTCGATGTGGAGGAGAAATCTCTTGGAAATCTTCCAAACAGAAATGTATCACTCTCTCTAGTATGAAATCTGAGCTTATCACTCTGATAAGGCCGATGAAAAAGTTGAATGACTCAAAAATTCCTTGAAAGACTTTTGGCGAAAACCTTTAGCTCCAGTATGCATACACTGTGAGAGTTAATTTGCAATAAGTAGGGTATGGAGCATGATCTATAATGGAAAGTATCGTCATATATTACGTAGACATAATATTGTTAGAGAACTACTCTCTAGTGGAATTATCATAATTGACTATGTAAAGTCAAAGGATAATGTGTCGGATCCACTTATAAAAGGCCTAACTAGGGAGGGAGTTGATAGATTATCAAAAGGGAATGAGACTATGGCCGAGGACAAGTCATTGTGGCGGTAAATCTACCTAGAAGACTGGAGATCCCAAGATCTAGGTTGAAGGAGATCAGACAAAGTCATTGATGACGGTTCAACATTGTCAAAATATTTTTTTTATGGTCCATTCTCATGATAAGACAATGTTCAATAACAAGGATAAAGCCATTAGGACTTTTTAATGGTTTCTAAGTTTGATACAAGGTATATCAAATAGTGTATCTACGGGATAACACATTTAGAAATCACCTATGTAAGTGTGAAGTGTAAGCCGCTTCAAGGAGAATTCGGTAAGGCCAGTTCTCTACGCACTTATAAACCAAGATGTGTTCATGGCTTAAACGAACAAAACAATGAGAACCAAAAATAGTTCAAGAGTTAATTGTGTGACTTATGTTGTCTAGGTATACACCAAAGCTCGACGGTTCAAAGATATCAAATATACCGATTGATCGAGTATATCCGATATATGTTCACTATGGAAAGTTCAAAGGGAAACCCACTTATTCAGATGGAATCAACCTTACTTACGAATCACACAGTTTTTCATGCATATGTTTTAACAATAGACATTCCTATTCATGTGGGGAACTGTTGGGTTTTAAAGGTGTGAACAGGAAATGAGGGGTTGTGACTCTCCTGAAGGGTTGTGACTATGCCGAAGGGTTGTGACCTTTATGAAAGGTTGTTTCCTTTCTAAAGGGTTGTGACCATTTGAAAGGTTGTGCCTTTTCCAAAGTGTTGTCACCTTTCTGAAAGGTTGTCTTCTTTCCAAAGAGTTGTGACATTTACCCTTTGTTGGCTATAAATAGAGAGTCTTTCTCTCATTTTTTGCATCGAATTCTTCCTTTCTCTTGCATACATTTCTTACAAAACAAAATCGATCGATTGTGCCTGTGTGTGTGATTTGTTGCTGTCATTTTGAGTTCGTTGGAATTATTGAAGTTTGAGGTACCACTACTTCTTTAATGGTTAATCCGTTTTATCCTGGGAGGAATTAATCTACAACCTCGGGTACTTGAAGGGATTAAATTTCTTAAGGACACATAGTGGGTTCCGTGGACTCGGATAGTTCTTTTTTTTCATCTTTTATTATTTCTGGTTTGCCAATCTGAATACAAGAGACAACAATAACTATTTAAACACAAAAATATTCTTTCGAGTAATTAATTAATGTATAACAATTTCGAAACTATTAATCATCGAATAACGATCCCTTCATTATTAATTTACTTCATAAACAATCTATGCATTACAATCTCCACATAAAAATATCTCTATCATAGTGGACATTGCAAATGTATGAAACTACTGGTTAGCCAACCTGGCAAATTGGACAGAATTTGGCAGGTTAAAATGGATTGAATCAATAAATGAGCCATTGTCCATTCAAACCCAAAAAATTGTTGGATTGATATGGGCTAGATAAAAATATGTTAAACAATGGGTCATAACACAACCCGTCCAACTCTTACCATTATTTAATTTGTTCATTCAAGCAAATAGTTCCATTCTAAAACAAAGGTCAACTTGTCGTATACAAGAGTTACACCAAAAAAATTGACTTAATAACAAAAGAACTTCACAACCTTCAATTTTGTGGTCTAAAACTCGTATAAAGGGATGAGTTGAAAATAAAAAGAAAGATTGAACAAATTAGAAGATTCGATGATTGGTAAGGTAACCTCGAATTTCAAAAACATCAATTACGAAATCCATGATAATTATAATCTTAAAAGCTCTCCTCTGCAGGCTCAAAGACAACAATTAAATCAAATTTGAGATGCTTGACCAAAATAACACCTCCTTATTTCTTCTTTATCATTCTCCACATGCAACTTAATGGCTAACTTCTACTCCTCCATGTATTTATCATGAGGTGTTTCTGAGACAGGGTGTATAATCTTATACATTAGTATTCGCTATTCTCATTAAATGTTTGTAATTCTTTAAAAAGATCTTCTGTGCCTCAAAGCCATTTGATTTGTCCTAAGCATAATAATGTAGGCGATCCTCTACGTTCACTTAAAAAAATTTATCAATTATTTCTTCTATACTTGTGGATAACCATGTGTTTACCATAATTATAGAAGAAATAATTGATAAATTTTTCAAAATGAAACTAGAGCATCGTCAACGTAATTATGTTAAGGGAAAATCAAATAGCTTTGAGGCATTGGAAGATCTCCATAAAGATTTAGAAGCATGGAACGAGAAAGAAAACAAACGAATACTAATTTATAAGGTTATGTACCCCAGCTCAGAAATACCTCCATGTGTTTAAGGAAAAGGCTTGCAATAAAGTTGCGGGTAGGGGAAGTTCTAGAAGAAACAAAAAGTGCTACTTTGATCGAGCATTTCATGTTTGATTTAAATGTTGCCCCTGAGCCACAAAAAGAGGAGAGTTCTTGAACTCATAATTATCATGGTGTTGGTAATTTGAGTTCTTGAAATAGGAGTTATGCTTGGAGAAGACTTAACCAGTGATCGAATCTTTTAATATGATCAATTCTTGTATTTGTTATTAAGTCAGTTGGCGTTAATCCTTAGTCATCCATTTATATGAAGGTTTAGACGACAAAATAGAAGGTTTTGGACTTCTTATGAAATTAAGTAAGTTTTTTTGTTTGTTTCATCTTTAATATATATGATATTATTAGTTGTCTAAATTAGTAAATCAATTGCAGCCTTTTCTAAACTAGTAAACAATGAAAGTGATGGATCAAAGAGAACACTCATGTACTCATTAAGGTTCTGTCATGGTTCCAACTCTAGGGATATTGGTGCATATACATGTTACATCTGAGCTAGCTCTCGATGAGATGGTGGAGTCTTTTGTAATGAGAATATAAAACATCCATTAACGGTTAGTATTATTTTATATTGATTAGAATGTGGAATAAGAATATGTACATTAGCAATGTAGATAGTAACTATTTAAGGACAAAAACATTCTTTCAAAGTAATTAATTAATTAATGTATAACAATCTCTACACTATTAATCACTGAATAACAATCTCTTTATTATTAATTTACCTCATAAGCAATCCATGTATTACAATCTCCACATAAAAAAATATCTCTACCATAGTGGACGTTGAGCTCGCAAATGTATGAAACTACTAGTTAGCTAAATTGGTAAATTGTTAATTTGGAGTAAATTTGGCCAGTCAAAATGGATTGAATCAATTAAATGGGTCAGGGCCCAATTCAACAAAAAAAATTATTAGATTGTGATGGATTGGATAAAAATATGATAAATAATGGGTCATAACATAACCTGCCCAACTATTACCATTATGTAATTTGTTTGTTTATTTTTTATTTTTTTTAATCAAGCAAAAAGTTTCATTGATAAATCAAGGTCAACTTGTCGTATACAAGAGTTATACCAAAAAAAAGGAACCTGCAAACAAAAATATAAAGGGTCGTTTGATATGGGGTATAAGAATAAGAGTGTATTAGTAATGCTTGCATTATTTTTTTGTCTAATGCACTCTAACATCTTTCTCGCTCTTACTAACCAACCTTTATACTTGAAATAGGATAAACAACTAGTCACATCCGGAGGCATTTCAAAACAATGACTCCTGCCTATGAGATTATATTATATAAGCTAACTCTTAGATTTTGGACGTCCATTCTACATATCCAGATATTTGACCTTTTCTAGGTGTCATTGGTTATCTGAAAAGGGGGTAAACCAAATGTCACCAAGAACCAGGGGTACCACATTGGGCAGGAGACAACCCAAAAGGTGGACTTCAACGTCCAAAACATTATGCCTTGCACCAGTAAACTAATGTCACAACTAACATGATCAATTTATGGTCATCCATACTGATATTCCTTATGACTATTCTAGTGGCAAGGGAAGTCTTTCATATTGACATATTTAGCATAACGGGATAAAACTTCAACTATACAAGATGACATTCATTGCACGAAAAAGTCATTTATTAATCAATTAAAAGCGCAAATATATTGTTCTATTATGTAAAATTACTACCAACCTCCTGATTTCTAGTTGCAACAACTTGTCTTGGTTGACATCTTCTACAGGCAGATATTGAGATGCAAAAATATCTATGCCTGAGTGTCCCAGATTCACTGTGCTCTCCGCATACCTGAATAAGTAGTATTCTATTAATAAACCATGGAATATATAATGTCAACAATAAGTGAAAACTTCCAAATTAATTTAGCTTAGAAAACAGAAGGGGACTGGGCATGCTAAACGAGCACAAAGAGAATAGCCGAAAAGATAAACAACTTACTTCAGAATTGTCAACATCCTTGACATTGATCATGGTACAATTGACACATAACCACTGCAGAACTTCTATTTGCTTTTTTGATGGTTCTCGGTCACTGTCATCATAATCCTCGTTAAAATTATACTAAGCATTGTATATATCCTCCAAGGTCTTCCACTTTCGCACTCAACACTTCTCTGAGGTTGATAAAAAAGTTACAACAATGTATTATCAGATGCACACCTTAAAAATCAGTGAAATATATAAAATGAACAAATAGCAGCTCCCTCAGTGCTGTAGCAGCTTGATCAACGTTCAAACCGAAGATCCCATCTTAGTCTCTTGAACAAAGTTGTGACACCTCCCTAAATCGTCCATCATTATGACAAGTACAATCACAAACATCTGCTGAACCAACCCCATCATAATTTCGATTTAAATCTTGACAAAAAAAAAATTCCAATTTATTTGGAAGATTGGTTTGAGTTTTTCCACCAGTTAAATTGCTCATTTTAGATGCTTCTGAGACCTCATTTGTAACATCTCGCAAATTCAAATAACTAGGAAGAAGCTAAGAATTTGAAATAGTCATTTTTGGAAAGAATGAAAATCTAGAAATTTTGTTTAAGTTAGGAAAAGTTGAGTTTTCGGTCAACTTCAAATGACTATAACTCCTAGCTCAGGATTATTTAGGTGTACTTCTAGATATGGTCGGAAATTTCTTGGAATAATCTTTCCAACGCCGCCGACTTTGCGCGATTCCGAGTTCGTATGAGTGAGATATACCCATTTGAAGTTGGGATGTTCAAATGAGGAAATGTCCAAAACCGGATTTTTAAAGGGTGTTTTGGTCTTTTCCATACCCTATTATTTTAATTTGTTTTTAGTTAATTAATTAAGGGTCAGAGCAGAATTGGTTCAGTTTGCACAATTGGAAATTAACACTAGGGTTCTAGAGAGAAGAACACAAGAGAAAGGAGAATAGAAAGGCAAGATTCTTAGTTTCGTAAGGAATTGATTGTGGATTTCTTCAAGGATTTGATCCTACAAGGTATGTGTGGCTTTCAGAACATTGGGCTCGTTCACCAACGTGCCAAAAATGTTTATTTCAGCGTGAATTCATCCTAAAAGATTTTGAAAGTTGATGTTCTTGATATGTATTCTTGAATTTGATATTGTTCTTGAGTTGGGCTTAAATTGAGAAGTTTCTGAGATCATTACGTCAAATTATTGAGTTGGCTAGAGTTAGGTTCTTAGGTACATTTGCTGGGTATCTGTATCTAAAAATAATTTGGGAAAAAGAACCAAGTTTGGGCGAATTGGGGCTCTAAAACGAAGACAAAATTTAGTCAGGCAAATCAAGGCATTGTCTTCTCGTCGCGGACCTTCTCCCCAGATTTGGAAAAAAATCATTTCGTTTTGCAAAGCGATCACGGACCGTTCTGCCTCAAAAAGTATTTTCGTGACCAAAATTTAAATATATCTCAGCGTCGCGGACCTACCCTCAGACAGTGATTTTTTTTTTATCCTTTCTCATGATTAGCTATATAAAAATACTCCTAAACATCACGAGATCTTTCCTATCACAAATCACGATGCATGAATCCATAATTCAATTCAACGAAAGGTAAGAGTCAAGTTTAGAAGTCAAGAAGCAAGTCAAGAGAAGTTCATTAAAAAATTTCAGAAGTCTTTCACAAACATTTTAACTTTGTTCTAAGACTTAAGTTTTAAGTTAAGCAAAGAGTAAAGAGTTGAGTTCATTTCTCCAAAAGTTATAAGGGAACTAAGTATTCCAAAGAGTTTAAAGTGTTTTCATATTTGAACAAGAAAGGGAACATTGATTCCAAGAGAGATTTTAAACTAAGTTTTGAGTAATTATCTCAAACAAAAGAAAGAAGTTTGTTTTAAAAACATATGAGCTAAGTATATTTTGGGAGTAGTAATGAGCACCGATATGGGGATGCGAGTTCATATTAACTCAAGTATACATAAACCATGTAGCCATCATTGGTAGTAAAGGATCATACTTTTAGATGGCTCCTTAAGATGCTTTTAGCATAGACTAGTGGATCCACTTAGTTATGGCGTCCTATATAACGACAAAGTATAGGATAGTTCTGGCAGCGTGGGCAAGATGTTGTATCACCACTTAGGCTCATAGTGGTGGTTGTAGGTTAGAGAATCTCCCACATAAACTATATTACTTTGATATATGAGTAAAATTGAGTTTGTTATTGCATATTTTTAACAAATTGAGTTGTTATTTACTGTTCTAAAGGCTTTGCTTAAATTGCACTATTATTGTTGTTTTACACTGCCTTTTGAATTGAGTTATTCAAGAGTTGAGTAAAGCCAACATAAGTGTTCCTTTCAGATCATTTTCAAGCTTAAGTTGTGTTTAACATTCCAACTCACATACTCGTACATTCAATGTACTGATGCTAGTTGGCCTGCATCGTCTTATGATGCAGACGCAAGTAACCAGGATCAACATCCAGCGCCTCGTTGATCAGGTTGAGCACTCAAAGTCAGTTGGTGAGCCTCCTTGCGTTTCGTAGGACTCTTTTATCATTTGAGTTCTAGTTTTTAGTTGTTAGGATGATCGGGTGTCCTGTCCCGACATCCCTCTTTGTTTTAGAGGCTTCATAGATAGTTAGTAGTTCAGTTGTCTTTACATTATTATTTCAAATGTTAAGACTTGAGTAGCCATTTTGGCCAAGTTGAATGTGGACTTTTAAATATTCTAAGTTACTTCATTTAACAAATGAGTAAGTGCATTTGATCATTGTAATAATGCATAGAGTCTTCCGCTGAGTAAGTAAGTCAGGCCTAGGGTTCGCTTGGGTCAGCAATGGTTCTAAAGTGCCAGCCATGTCCGAGGTGTAGGCTCGGGTCATGACAAACTTGGTATTAGAGCCCAGAGTTTAAGAATCCTAGGGAGTCTATGAAGCCGTGTTTGTAGAGTCCTAGTTATCGCTATTAAGCGCACCACATCTATAACTAGGAGGCTGCAACACTTAGGACAATTTCTCACTTCTTTCACACTCATTTCGTGCGTTATAGTTTGATCTCTAAAAAGTTTCTTCTAATTCATGCTTGTGCATGTTTTTAGATAATCATGCCTCCACGAAGATCTGTCATAGGTCATCCTGCTAGACGTAATGTTGAGGAGCAAGGGGTACCCAATGCACCTGAAGTGCAACCCCAATGAGAGGTTACCAATGCTAAGTTTTGTGAGGCTATCCGGATGTTGAGCCAAGCTGTAAGTAACCAGTTTGGGCAACAAAGAGGAGCTAGACAGGAAGTGACTGATACTTCATGGATCCGAGAGTTCTTGAAGATGAATCCTCTAAGTTTCACAGGTTCAAGCACTACTGAGGATCCAGAGGGGTTTGTAAAGGAACTGAAGAAGGTATTTGACGTTATGCATGTTGCCGATACTGCGTGAGTTGAACTAGTTGCATATCAACTGAAGAATGTTGCTAGGACTTGGTTTGACCACTAGAAAGAGGGTAGAGCTGAAGATGCACCGCTTGTGAGTTGGGCATGTTTTGAGGAGGCCTTTTTGGGGCATTTCTTCCCCCGAGAATTGAAAGAGGCTAAGGTACGAGAATTTCTTACCCTTAAGAAGGATTCCTTGAGTGTTTATGAGTATGGGTTGAAGTTCACCCAACTATCCCGTTATGCTCCTGAGATGGTTACGGATATGATGAGTAGAATGAGTCTGTTTGTTGATGGATTGTCCCATCTAACAAGAAAGGAGGGCAGGGCAGCGATGCTAATTGGGGACATGGATATATCAAGGTTGATGGTCTATATACAACAGGTTGAAGAAGACAAGCTGAGGGATATGGAAGAATTCAGAAATAAGAAAGCTAAGATAGGGAATGAGTCCGGGTAGTTGAAAAGTAATGTGAACCGTTCGTCCTTTCAACAAAAGCAAAAGGGACCTGCACCATCATCTGCTAGTGCACCTGCACGCAGAAACAAAAGTTAGTATAATGGTCAGAATTCCCAACACTTCAGAGCTAGACCTGCACAGTCTCAAGGTAGTGTGGCACAAGGAGGTAACTAGGCTCCAGTATGTGCTAGGTGTGATAGAACCCACCCAGGTAAGTGTCGTGATGGCCAGTCAGGTTGTTTCAAGTGTGGGCAAGAGGGTCACTTCATGAAATAGTGCCCTAAGAACAGGCAAGGTAGTGGAAATCAGGGAAATAGAGCCCAAATCTTCATCAGTTGCTCCACCAGACAGGGCTACACCTAGAGGAGCTACTTCTGGTACAGGCAGAGGATCAAACCGCCTTTATGCAATCACTAGTCTTCATGAGCAAGAGAACTCTCCAGACTAGTGTGATCAAAGTCTTTACTTTTGATGTTTATGCTTTGCTAGACCCAAGAGCAAGTTTATCTTTTATAACCCCTTATGTTGCAAATAAGTTTGATGCTATTCCTGAGAAACTTTGTGAACCCTTTTGTGTTTCTACACCTGTTGGGGAGTCTATTCGAGCTGAGCGAGTATATAGTGATTGCGTCATTTCTGTCAATCACAAAGACACCATGGCTGATTTAATTGAGTTAGACATGGTAGATTTTTATATCATTCTAGGTATGGACTGGCATCATGCATATTATGCATCAATAGACTGTAGAACTCGAGTTGTCAAGTTCCAAATTCCTAATGAGCCAGTCTTAGAGTGGAAAAGTAGTTCAGCAATGCCTAAGGGTCGTTTTACTTCGTACCTTAAGGAAAGAAAACTAGTTTCCAAGGGGTGTGTCTATCACTTAGTCCGAGTTAATGACTCTAGTGCTGAGATACCTCTTATTCAGTCAGTTCCTATAGTAAAAGAGTTTCCAGAAGTTTTTCGAGATGATCTACCCAGAGTCCCTCCTAAAAGAGAGATAGACTTCGATATTGATGTTGTTCCAGATACTCGTCCCATATCTATTCCTCCATATAAAATGGCACCAGCAGAGTTGAAAGAGCTTATAGAGCAGTTGAAAGATCTCCTACAGAAGGGATTTATTCAACCAAGTGTCTCACCTTGGGGCGCTCCGATATTATTTGTGAGAAAGAAAGATGGTTCCCTTAGGATGTGTCTTTCTGAGTGAACACATATTGCAGACTCTTGCGATCAGTGAATACATCAACATGAACACCATACAAATATTGACGCCATATCTTCAAAGAAAATACTATGACAGCCAACTCTAAGTTATGGGTTGGGTAATTCTTCTCATGAATTTTCAACTGTCTGGAGGCATAAGCTATAACCTTGCCATTTTGCATTAATACACAACCCAAACCAACTCTAGAATCATCACAATATACAACAAAGCCTTGCATACCTTCTAGTAAGGTCAACACTGGGTAGTAGTCAACCTCTTTTTCAATTCTTGAAAGCTTTTGTCACATGCTTCAGATCATTGAAACTTCACTATTTTCTGAGTCAACTTGGTCAAAAGGGACGAAATAGACGAGAACCCCTCTACGAACCTTCTATAATATCTAGCCAAACTCAAGAAACTTCTAATATCAGTTGGAGATGTGGGTCTACCCCAACTCTGCACTACCTCTATCTTTTGGGTATCAACTCTAATTCCATCACCGAAAACTATGTGGCCCAAAAACGCCACAGACTCAAGCCAAAATTCACATTTAGAGAACTTAGCATACAACGCCTTATCATTCAAAGTCTAAAGAAGTATTTTGAGATAGTTAGCATGATCTTTTTTATTCCTTGAATAGATTAGTATGTCATCAATGAAGAAACATAACAAACATATCTAAATAAGGTTTGAAAACTCTATTCATAAGGTCCATGAACGCTGCAGGTGAATTGGTCAAACCGAACGACATGACTAGAAACTCATAGTGACCATAATGGGTCCTGAATGTTGTTTTAGGAATATCACATTTCCTTACTTTCAACTGATGGTAGCCAGATCTGAGGTCATTATTCGAAAAACAAGAAGAACACAGACCATTCTGCCACAAAAAAGTATTTATGTGACCTAAATTTAAATACATCTCCGCGTCGCGGACCTGCCCTCAAATAGTGATTTTTTAAAATCTTTTCTCATGATTAGCAATCTTAAAAACACTCCTAAACAAATCATGATCCTTGAATCCATAATTCAAATCAAGGAAAGTTAAGAGTCAAGTTTAGAAGTCAAGAAGCAAGTCAAAAGAAGTTCATTAAAGGTTTTCAAAAGTCTTTCACAAACGTTTTAACTTTGTTCTAAGACTTAAGTTTTAAGTTAAGCAAAGAGTAAAGAGTTGATTTAATTTCTCCAAAAGTTATAAGGGAACTAAGTATTCCCAAGAGTTTAAAATGATTTCACATTTGAACAAGAAAGAGAACATCGATTTCAAGCGAGCTTTTAAGGTAAGTTTTGAGAAATTATCTCAAACCAAAGAAAGAAGTTTGTTTTAAAAACATCTGAGCTAACTATATTTTGGGAGTAGTATTGAACACCGATATAGGGATGCAAATTCATATTAACTCAAGTCTCCATAAACCATGTAGCCATCATGGGTAGTAAAGATCATACTTTTTAGATGACTCCTTAAGATTCTTTTAGCATAGACTAGTGGATCAACTTAGTTAAGACGTCCTATATAACAACAAAGTATATGATAGTTCTGGAAGCGTAGGCAAGATGATGTATCACCACTTAGGCTCATAATGGTGGTTGTCGGTTAAATAATCTCCCACAAAAACTATATTACTTTGATAAATGAGTAAAGTTTAGTTTGTTATTGCATATCTTTAACAAATTGAGTTGTTATTTACTATTCTAATGCTTTATTTAAATTGCACTATTATTGTTGTTTTACACTGCATTTTGAGTTGAGTTATTCATGAGTTGAGTAAAGTCAAGGTATGTGTTCCTTTTCGATCCTTTTTAAGCTTAAGTTGTGTTTAGCATTCCAAGTCGCATACTCGTACATTCAATGTACTGATGCCAGTTGGCCTGCATCGTGTTCTGATGCAGACGCATCTAACCAGGATCATCATCCAGCGCCTCGTTAATCAGGTTGAGCACTCAGAGTCAGTTGGTGAGCCTCCTTGCCTTCCAGAGGACTCGTTTATCATTTTCTTTCTAGTTTTCAGTTGTTAGGATGATCGGCGGTCCTTTCCCGACATCCCTATTTGTTTTAAAGGCTTCATAGACAGTTAGTAGTTCAGTTGTCTTTACATTATCATTTCATATGTTAAGACTTGAGTTGCCATTTTGGCCAAGTTTAATGTGGACTTTTAATCATTCTAAGGTACTTCATTTAACAATTGAGTAAGTGCATTTGATCATTGTAATAATGCTTAGAGTCTTCCGCTGAGTAAGTAAGTCAGGCAAAGGGTTCGCTTGGGGCCAGCAATGGTTCTCAAGTTCCAGCCATGTCCGGGGTGTATGCTCGGGGCGTGACATCATTGCCTTCAAAATTAATAACACACTAGGTAATTTACCCGCGCTTCACGCGGGCATAAATAATATTTCTAAACTTTGGAACAGCCTTTTCAATAATCAGTTGTTATAAGAAAAAAAAAGTTAATTTTAGTAGGTTTTAAAACATATCAATAGAAATTAAATGATTTGAGATTATCACATATATCAAGAATTTTAAATATATAATGAATGATTAAAAGTATCTTGATATCTAATCATTTTTATGTTTTACATAATTTATCAAGATATATGTTTGATGATGTAATTGTCTTGTTAAAATTGAGTGATGTTTTTACATAGCGATTAAACATATTTTTTTCTATTTTTTTGTACATGAAAAATGTAGAACTGATAATTTTATGGTTAGAATAACTCCTTGTTAAAAACAAATTATATAAAAATTTTCGATTATCAATATTAGTTATAATAAGTTAAGACCATTAAAAATGTACACCACAACAACATAAATAAAACTTTTTAGAGACAATCTACTTGTCTATGGTCAAACGTTCACCACTTTTAGTTATTGTTACTTTGTTACTCTAACAAAATTTATAGAAGGAGAAAAATAAATTTGAAACAACAGCAAAATAATATTTTTGACCCTTTTAGAAATTCATTCTTCATTAAACTACTTCTCTAAAGGCCTTTCTAGATGCTTCATCAATGCATCTTTACGGCTTTTTCGGAAATATGTATGTATAGTTGTTGCATTATTAAAGTACAAGTAGATCAAAATGTTGGATTCTAGACTCATGTTAAAGAAATATTCTCAAACATTAAAAAAATAAAAATGAGTCTAACCTAGGTAACTCAAATGCTCAGCAATGACTTGGGACATAAAGGACAACAAATCTATGTTAATAGACATATCTTTTGTAGTTTAAGATATTACTTCTATTTAGAGCATGTTTTGTTTCATATTCTTCAAATTAAGCTTGTTGAAAATAGTCATAACTCACACCAAAAATATTTAGTAGACCTGAATGAGAAGGAAAAAAATGAAAAGGACGACAACTTTGTCCAAGTGAGATCATATACATACCAAACGAAAAATAATCTATACAATTATAAGGAGACAACAAAACAGCAAGAAAAAACATGTTTAAAGGGAGTAAACTATGAGATATTCAATGATGATAACAAATCATTTTAACCAGAAAAGTTCTCATGTTTTAAAATAACATACTAAGAAAATTGACTAGCACTTCAATCAACTTTAAATCCTTAAAGTACTCATAATATCTGGTGATAAAATTTAGTAAAAATACATAACAACAACATAAAAATAAAAAATATGGGCATGCAAAGTTATTAACTTTGAGAGGATTTAAAAAAAAAACACAAAATGTCATCCTTTTATGTGAAGAAATGACGTTGTTGATGAACAAATTAGAGATTTGTAATGGTTTTTTTAGTGTACCTTCAACAATTCCAATAGAGAAAACTTGCTTGAATACTCAATTAACGTTTGTTGTTTAATATGTACTAACAAATACTTAAAACAATAATATTACAGAAACATAAACAACAAAAATTAAAGCATGTACTCAAAAGTAACAATGAATAATATAAGTATAAATTAATGACTGTAAAAACATACCAGGATTTGTAACAATAGAATGAAACAGAATGGAAAAAATCGAGTCCACTGAATGCAGATTGTCTCCTTAAGGAAATTATTCCCCCCTAGTACCCGTGATTTACAGGAATAGATCCTCTCAGGAAAGAACGGTTCTATTCACAAGTGTATTGATACAAAAAATGATGTCAGTGAGTCATTCAACAGGAGCAAAGTATACAATTATTTAATTGTCCAGAAGAAGAAGAAGAAGAAGATCAAAATTTTTGTTGTTTTAAAATGAGAGAAAATTCCTCTATTTATAGACAACAAAAGGTAGTCTAAACAAATGCTTATTGTGTCTTATCGAAAAGGTCACAACCTTTCATAAAAGTCACAACTTTTCAAAAAAAACTCAACTTTTCATAAAAGTCGCAACTCTTTCTAAAAGTCGCAACTCTTCATAAAAGTCAGAACTTTTCATAAAAGTCACAACTTTTCATCAAAGGGGATGACTAGTTTTGGAAATAAAATAAATTAAAAGGGAATCGTGGTTTGTGGTGGTACCACATAGGCGAGTCTAGGGTTCTCATTTATATGATATATGATATTTGCACTGAGATTATATCTCCACAACGATCACAATCACCTGTGACAAATATCAAATACTAATTAGTAGCCATGAAGTTTAGACAAAAACTTCAAATTTTACTGAGTGCAAAGGACAAAAACAGTCATCTTTCATGTATTACACTGTAGTGTGTCATTTCCTATAACACTAATGTGATGCTACAAAGTGTTCTATAAATATCACTAATACCTTTCTCAAAATAAGTGTTTAATACGTTTGTGTTTAATTCCACACCCTCGGGTGCCCTTGGAATGTACTTTCTCAAATTCGACTTATTCCTTTTCTGGCTCCTATTTTGTGTAAACTGATTTACTAAATTAGCAATGTAGGTATTAACTACTTAAATGCAAAACCACTCCACTAAAATAAGTAATTCATGTATAAAAATCATATATCATATCTATATTACTTTAAAAACATGAACTCCTAATTTGAATTTTAAATTACTATAATATCCCTAACTTAGGTTGTGACTTTTTTCGAAGGGTTGTGATTTTTCAATGAGTTGTGACTTTATCAATAAATTGTGACTTTTTCAATAAGTTCAGACTTTTCTAAAGAGTTGTGACTTTTTTCAATAAGTTGTGACTTTTCCAAAGGGTTGTGACTTCTCAAAAAGGACATGACTCTTCAGATAAGACACAAAAAACATTTGTTCATAATACCCTTTGTTGACTATAAATAGAGGAGCTTCCTCTCATTTTTCAACCACAATTTTTTTAATCTTCTACTATTCCTCTTCTTGCACTTAAATTTTTTTTGTGTGATTTATTGCCGTTGAGCGAGTTCGAAGTTTAGTGGAATATGAGGTACCACTATTCTGATGAAGTTCTATCCTAAGAGGTATATTTGATAACCTCGAGTACTTTAGAAAAATAATTTTTATGATATAATAATTATTTTTTGTGTATATACATAAGTATGTAATATTCCAATATATGAAGTTAACATGATGTAGTCTAAATTCATTTGTTTTTTTTTTATAAATTTCTCTTCTGATGTAGATGTATGCGTCTGAATATCTTTTCCAAAATTTAGAGAATTGTCACGATTTGTTTTTGATGCTCAAGACAAAAGAATGACTTTATTTATTAATGCTACTTATGTGATTTAGACTCTCATGAATTTTGCTTCAAAATAAAAATTACTATATAAACATTGCCCTTTTGTAATACTTATTTACTATTTATTGATATTTTAGTATTTTAGACGAAGAAAAGTTCATATGACTTGTAATAACACCAGTTGAAGTTTGTATTATTTTAATTTTTATTATTTATTTTATAGTTAATTTTATGAGATAAATATTTTCATTAGTGCAAATATATATTTATATTTGGATAGGTATTTGTATTTAAATTAAAGTATTATATAGGTCACAAATGTATTATCAAGTTAACAAGATCTTCTAACTTCAAAATATATTATTTTAAAATGTTCCGAACTCACAACCAATGTGAAAATATGTGAATATATAAAATGTAGTTGTTCTCTTCATATGTTCATATGACATCTAAACAATTTAACCGTGAATACACATGCAAAGCACATCTGGTTAGATGACAAGAAAAATACAAGGCAAATATTGTCTATAAGGTAATATTAGTGAGTTAAGACTAATTACATGATTAACCTCATCAAATTAAAATAAATATATACATTATTTCTTTTAACTAATAAATTTTTTCATTGACAATCTTCATAGGTATGTGTGAATAAGAAATATATATGACAATTCACGTTGAACATTCACAAAAGAATCTGCAATATTTTTTTTTCTAAGCTTATTATTCAAATCTTCGCTTAAATAAGCAATACTATTTACTATAACATATATTTTTGAAATTGGTAATCACGTGCAACGCACGTGTCAAGAAACTAGTATTATTATAAGTGGGAACATCACAAATGAAAAGTTGAAATACCAAAATGCCCTTGTAAAATTAAATGACTCTATTACTATTTCAAGGTAAAAAAAAATCTGAATTTCCCACTTTTAGCTATCTTTTTTCACTAATTCTTTTCATTTTATTTAATAAGAAGTCCAAAAGTCCATGTAATGTGGGTAACATCTTATAAACAGAAGTTCAAAAATCACAATTTTGATCTTACAATCGTTTCCAAGCCAAAATGGTGAGTTTTATTTTGAGTCTTAACTTCTTTTTCATTTCCTCTATTAATGTTTTGTTCATTTCTTTGAGCTTTGTTCTTAAAATTTCTCTATTAAGAACTTATGGTGAGTCTTATTTTGAGTTTTAACTTCTTTTTCATTTCGTCTATTAATGTTTTGTTAATTTCTTTGAGCTTTGTTCTTAAAATTTCTCTATTAAGAACTTGTCGTCTTTTTGTTTTTAACTTTCATAAGAGTTTTAGGTATTTACAAATGTATATTTAGTTTTGATATGAAATTGTTGGAGAATATGGGTACTACAAACAGAGGTTAGAGGCTATTTGAAGGAATTTTTGTTCCGATCGTATGAAGGGATTATTGTACCACAAGCGCAAATAAGATTAGATTTGTTGTGCACATGAAATACCTTTTTTTTATATCAAATTGAAGATCACATGAGGTAAAATGTTTTCATAGTATGTTTTGAAATATTTATGAATATTTTATTTCTCCAAATAAATTATTTTTTTGTGTACAAAAAATGTGATGAACATATCTTTTGATATCTATATTTCTTGTTTAACAATGATGATTTAATCTTGATGTCGAATAGAGTTGTTGTATACGTATACTATGAAGTTCATGACTATTATGATCACATTCTTCTTCCATTTTGAATCTCCGGGTAATTGGTATTCTAATTTTATGATTGCCTTTCTCCTTCTTTTTTTTTTCATTTCTCTTTCATTTTTGTTTTTTTGGTGAAAACGTTTGCGTTCTTATACCATGAAACTTATTTTTTTTCATATTTGCCTTTTTCCATTTATCAGGTACGTTTCTTGTAAATTTCTCAACTCTTTAAATATAGGTAGGAAGAATATTCTTTCCAATAATAAATAAATATTATTTACAAAACAATAACATGCACTCTTTATTTATCGATATATAATTCATTCCCTTTTGGATCAAGTTACTGTGAAATCTTAATTGTAATTTTAATTTTAGGATTAGATTTTTCTCGATTCAAGAATCTCTTAATATACTTTCTAATTAGTAATTATATGGATATTTAATACTATAGAATAGTACTTACCATATATATATATATATATATATATATATATATAAAAGAGAACCTAAGATCCACCTATGTGGCGCCACCACAAACCAGGATTCCTTTTAAATTTATTTATTTCCAAAACTAGCCTTCCCCTTTCATGAAACGTTGTGACTTTTATGAAAAGTTGCAACTTTTATGAAGGGTTGCGACTTTAATGAAAAGTTGCGACTTTTATGAAAGGTTGTTACCTTTTCGAAGGGTTGTAACTTTTCCAAAAAGTTGTGACCTTTCCGATAAAGCATAATAAACATTTGTTGACACTAGACTTTGTTGTCTATAATAGAGGGATTTCCTCTCATTTTAAAACAACGAAAATTCTGAACTTCTTCTTCTTCTTCTGCACAAATAAGTATTTGTGTACTTTGCTCTTGCTGAGTGACTTACTACACCATTGTATTTGTATCAATACACTGGTAAATAGAATTGTTCTATCCTGAGAAGAACTATTCCTTTAAACCTCGGATACTAGAAGGGAATAATTTCCTTAAGGGGACACAGTTGTGCATTAAGTGGGCTCAATTTTTTCCTTTCTGCTTCATTTTAATGTTACAAATCCTGTTATGTTTTTTTTACAATCATTAGTTTATGCTAATGTTATTAATATAACACTTTAAGATTTCGGAGGAATACTTTGCCATAATATAAAATGTTATTGACAACGTAGAGTATGTATCCAAAATACGGATATTACTAAATAACCATATGTAAGCTTAATAAAAGAGTTCAATCTTGTGCGAAGTACGAATAATTTACCTAGTATAATATATAATTGTAGAAGTAATTTAATTTTTTATATATATTTTTTCCTCATCATATATTATTGGATCTCTTTTTAAAAAATCTCATGTGATGTCATTTTTGTTCTTGCGAATACAATTCATTCACATATAATCGGAATGATAGTCGTACAAATTAACGCATTAAACATTTCAATCAAGTTTAATATTTTAATGAATGGAAATTCTCAATTTAATTCTTAAAATTTAGACGATATGATCACAAAAAAAAAATCAAAAAGAAAAATACTTTTAATATCTACCTAGAGGTTTTTTATCGTTTGCGTGCAAATAATTTCCTTAATTCAATATAGTACATTTTAACTGAAAGACTAAAAGCGCTCAAGAAAAATAATTATTAGAAATAAAACAATATATACACAAAGAAAAAAAAAATCACCACAAATTTATGACATTCACATTTCAACTAATTAAATATCTACAAGAATCATAGTTCGATATAAAATTCATTTGAGAGAAAAAAGAAGAAACAAAATTTCATGCATATGAGTTTTCTTAGTTCATGGTATTTAAGTATGATTATAGGAATTGTTAGAATAGTTATATTTTGTAAGACTTAAATGTTTTTTCATTGCTCAATAATCATTAAGATATGTAACATTTCTATTGCCTTTGGAAGGAAAAAATTAACCGTTAATGGATCATATATATCTTGTCCGTTAGCTTTTTCTATAAATTTTCAAATAGATTGAACATATTATTTTCTTTTTTTGTATTACTTTGTGCATAGATGAATCTTGAAAACATAAAAATACTTCATAACTTGATTAAAAGAAATTGAATACCATTATATTTACCTACTCACCAAATGAATATCAACATTTCACAAAAAAAATTATTTAGTAAAAAAACATATGAGAGTTGTTTTTGTGTTTATATTTGTCACGACCCAGACCGTCGTGAATTACACCCACATTAACCCTCCGGTGGGACCACCATTACTACAATCCAAGCAAACAAATTTTATTAAAACTAAGGCATTTAGATGTACGGAAGCATGTTTTAATGACTATAAAAATGGAGTCCCCATAAACTCCAAAGGTTTAAATAAACTAGCAAAACTAATGCGGAAGAACAACCCCTAGAACTTGAAAGTCATTGTACCAAAACTCTACTAACGACAAGTCTAAGAACAAGGGGTACAACCCCAATACTAAACAACACCTCCAAGAAATAGTCTAAGTCCGAAAAGAGTGGACTAAAATAAGAAAGATCCATGGCAGCCTGAAAGAACTGGCTCACCCTTGAATCTGGTCACGCTCAATAGTCACCTAGCTGAGGTATATCAATAGCCGCCTGAAAATGTCATGTACTCAACAAAGAACAAGCAAGTGCAGTATCAGTACACAACCATAGTGTACTGGTAGGATCACGCGCCTATCCCAAAAGTGAAATATACATAAGCAGTCACAACAAAGTAAAACACGCATATACAATATTAGTCATCACTTACAAATAACTCGTAATTTCACAAGTCTCAAGAGATACAATTATCCTTTTAGAGCAACATACAGTATTCCAACATCAATCATCATTAGATTTGAACGTAATCATCAGAAGTATATACACAATACAATTCAATGGTCCTCTCAAGGAACTCAATTCAATGGTCCTCTCATGGAACCCAAACCCAAACTGTTAGCATACCGTTTCGTGGTACCCGATCCAAGTTAGTGTACCGGAACATGGCAGCCGATCCTATGTTTATGACGAAACGTGGCAACAGATCCCATTTTTATGCAGGAACGTGGCAACCGATCTAATGTTTACGTCGAAACGTGGCAACCGATCCCATGTTTATGCCAGAACATGTCAATCGATCCATTCAAAAATCCACAATCACAATCACAATGTACATTCTCATAATCATACAATCAAGCGTTGATTCATGGCATTCAATCATTCATTCATACTCAATTATATTAGGTGTGATCGATAGGCTTCATTCATACATATATGCATTACAATGAAGCAATTACAAACGTATATCACACCCACATGAAATCACAACCATCACCTACCTCGAAACAAGTTTGAAACTTGATCCTACCCTTTTCAGATTCGTTTCGCTTGTTCTTGGTCTACAAATAATCAAATATAATACGGGAATCAATAAACAATCATTAATTATCCGTATTACTAACATGTCTAGGAACCCTAGTTCAAACTTATGACCCCAATCATCCAAATATGGGTTGTTTCCACCATAGAATCTATAACAAAACCTTCCCCCATCAATATTCAACCATTCTATTACGTTCTACAGATCGAAAAATGGATTCGGGGAGTGAAAAGCTTACATTTAGCCTCAAGAATGGTGAAAAACGAGTAGGAGTCACCTGGGGTTCATTCCTTAGCTCTAAAAATAGAAAAGTGCCAAATAAGGTCATTTAGGGATTTATTTACGACTTTAAGTCGCGTCTGGCCTGCCACAATAACACTTAGCCCGCTACGGCAACTCCAGAGCAGCCAAAACCTCCGCCAAAGCGGCTTGCACGAAATAATGAGCTATTTTAATAATTCCAAGACCCTCATTTCACAACACACCTTTAATCAACTATGCTTAGAAAATACCGTTCACGCTAAGATCGATTTCGCGAGTTCTACTTACTCGAATTCCATTCCGTAAAGTCGTACGGATTCCTTAACGACTTATCTAACTACTCATGTAATCAAAATCATAAATAAATCACCCGATTGTTAGTAGATTTACCTATACCTTAATGACTCCGATTTTGTTCAATACTGGACTAGGTTGGGAAATTCCAAGTTACTACGAATATATTTTCTGGCCCCAATTCTTTCCCCATTGTCCTTTCTATAACGACGGGAACAAGTCGTTACAATAAATACAAATTTATCCATCACTTGTCCCCGAGAGACAGACTAGGAGAAAAGGGCTAAAGAAAGAATAGAGTAGTATCTGAATTGTCGAATAACTGGGGATACTTGTCCCACATACTTTTTCTGTTGATCTAGGCTCCTAGAAGATTAGATTGGATACTTCTCACCTTACCCTGGACATCTTTCACCAAATAAACTTTCAATGGTTTCGCATCTTCAACCTCAAACCAACCAATTGAACACCTACACATCCTCTCATACAATGCCTCAATGAATTCATCACAATACTCGAGTGATCATTATTGTTGTATTTACACTTAACTAACAACAAAGTTACTACCAACAACCACCAATGTTGATCGCACACATGTCTGCAACATATTGTTAAGGACTTGACACAAACATCAGGACGAATCCTTTCTCACATAACCATGATAAAATCCTAAATCAAAACTCGCCACAATTAGAGGTGAACCTGAACCAACCAACACACAATCATAATACTCAAAGAATCATAGTTATTAACAACATCATCATCCCACAACATAAATTCCCATGAGCTTAAGTTACAAAAATTTCAATCTTCCAACATCAGATACTCCTTGAGGGATATGTCCAAGCATAAAAACCCTCCAGCAACACTATCGAAATACTAGATTTAGTAATTAAATATTACCTCTTAAGAATAGTAGAATTGGATTCAATGATCCCCACATTCAGCCACACATAATCAATACATGACCTTGACGACTAGATGAATATTAAGATTGTCGGACAACTATAAATACATAGGGTAGCTCTTCTATAAATTCTCATAAGCAAGGTGGTACATGTAGAACCATTAAAATACTTTAACAACTCCAAGACAACACCAATTATGTCATTCGAAATAACCAAATCTTCCCAATCTTCCCACTCAACCATGAGATCGTCGCAAGATTTGGTACCCCTGATCAACCACTAGGGATCCACCCACAAAAGTGAAAACACACGAGAGCATAGCTAGTGAATCATACTCACAATACTAATAATCATCATAAGCACTCCGACCATTTACCTTACTATAAACCAACACTTTTAAATGAAACCTTTCTTAGGTACTTAACAATCACTAGTAATAAACTTTACGACTCAACCCAGGTGTAAGTCCTTTCAAATGCTCAATACCGGGTACAATTGATAATTTCTCACCTTGCTAATTCATACCTCGACAACATATCTCACCACGAATGTAGACTTACAATGAAAACATGAATTGTAAATTCAACTGTATAACACAATCCCCTTATCTATCAACATTAGCTTGTACCTCGAAGATTTTTATGAATTCATGGATCTTCGCTTATCATTGATCGCATCTCCATCAATCTTACAGTATCTTTCGCTAAAATTTCATCGTACTCATTACTAAAATAAAAAATAAAACCAAAACACTTATCATCACGCTCAAGCTAATGTTTGTATACTCCTTTCTCAAGTACTTTCCAATAGTTTTTAACCAAATCTGACCGACTTGTGACACTATTACCATAGCCACAGCAAAAAGAATGAAATCACGCGTCTCAGAACCCAATTATCTACCCCTCTGAAGATATGTCTTTAGCCTTAAGAATCTAATAAAATATTCTTGCGCTTGCCTCTCTCTAAAGGTTGTACTAGCTCTTTAACATTTTATTTGAGTGGTTTCCTACCATCTCTTATAATTTTCCATACAACCATGCTACTCACCAAGTATTAGAAAACCACAACCTTAGATACTCGCAAGTCGTAATTACTATACAAAAATTCGCTTAACCAACAATTTTATTATGTAGTTGCATCCTGTCACAATCCATCACAAACTCTTGTTACCATTACGCTTAGTCAGCCTTGACTATCACTAGGAATCCAACATTTCAGCAACACGACACCTCAAACTCAGGTAAACTAATCAATTTCAAGGGACTAACACCATTTTATACGCACCTTATTGTTAAATACTTCAATTTGCTTCACCCAAGTATACTCAATGGAACTTTCTTTATCCATTAGCTTGTCATTCTGGTATTAATCCACTCCCTTATGGATTAAGATAAAATCACCAGTCCTCATACTACCCTCTTTCTTCTTATCAAGCAAGACAGGAGCACCCCACTTGGAAACACTAGGACAGATGAACCCTTTATCAAGAAGCTCTTGGATTTGAGCCTTAAGCTCTCTTCATTCTGCTAGAGCCATACAATACGAAGGGATGGAAATGGGGCAAGTGTCAGCTTCCAAGTCAATGCATAAATCTATATATCTATCCGGAGGCATACCAGGCAAATCCGTAGTAAACACATCCTTAACTCAGACACCACAGGCACAGACTAAATACAGGTAGACTCAACCTCAACATCCCAAACATGAGCCAAATAAGCCAAACAACCCTGCCCTATGAGTTTTCTCGCCCAAATGGAGGATATGACCTTAGCAGACTTAGGCTTGTACCCCATACCCACTCTAACCTTTCCCTACCCGAGATCTCTAAAGTTACCGACTTAGTATTACAATTAAGCCCCGTATAATAGGGGGACAACCAAGTCATGCCTAAGATTATATCAAGTCAGTCATATCCAACATAACCAAACCAACCTAACTCTGAAAATCCATAAACACAATAGGAGAACATGTTATACATGGGTGACTATGACTGACTCTTCAACTAGGGTAGAAACAAGGATGGGGGAATTAAGTATATCAAAAACCACATCAAATCTCAAGGCAATTGAACTGACATATACGAATGTGTAGAACCCGAATCAAACAAAGCAATAGTCATCCGGGCACAGACAAGATTAGCTCTTGTGAGCACTGCATCACACCCTCAACTCGGTCTTACACGGAAAAACATAAAACTGAGCCACGTCCTATTGACGAGAAACCTCATTGCCTAGTTGCACTACTCCTCTACCTGCATTACATTTCCCTTGCCTCCACAGCCTCGCTGATTTCCTCCTCATATGCCCAGGTTCTCCACAATTTTAACACACATCATAACCTATATTCAATTACTGAAAACTGAATTAGATTGCGGGGGTTAGTTCGGGTACGATTCGGGGTCCATAAATATGACTAGGAAAACAAGGGAGACAGGTTGAGATTCTGCCTCACCTCATCCCGCACTGGCGGCCTCGCCTTGGCGGGAAGAATCCTGCCCCAGTGGCCATGACAGAAATAGACCCCCTGCTAACAATTTTTCTGGGGTTCTTTTCTTTTCTAAATTCCACAAGGTTCCCATCTTTACTTAGAAATTTTAGAATAATCCTCAAAACTAGGATAATTATTGTCTACCCCCAGTCAATCCCACGATACACGAACCAATCATTCTTGTTAATTCAGCTCCACAACCGACACATCCCCAGGATACACCCAGACACTCACACGATCCTTAGTCAATATCTTCCATTCACAACGAGTTTCACGATACTGAAGTATTTAAAACTTGCATAACTTCAATGACGAGGACAACATAATGTACATATCAAAGTTCAGGGACACATTTATTGTTCACATAATCACCTCATCACATTCAAGCAATTACAACATCACATTCGCAATTAATTCAGACAACCAAAAGCATGCATTCAAAGTTTCCAAGATATAATTCACAAATAAGTCCAAATTGTTAATTAGTTATTTCGCTCCATGGATGACCATTCCTGATCATCCATGCATTCACACCACTTCTAGGGCCAGATAACAATTGGAACCTTCTCAATTCTAATTAACTTGCTTGTGTCCCTTCAGCCGTGACTACGACGTTTAGTTCACTTCGTTGAGATACCAATTGGAATCTGGATATACCAAGTGGACTCAACTCATACCATAAGCGACAATAGTAGCTAGCGAGCCTCACAAAACTGCTAATTTCAATCATAGTACTTGGTCTAACCCAATTCTAAACCACCTCAATTTTTATCTGATGGTAACTAGAACTTAAATCAATCTTAGAGAAAATCGACGCACCTTGCAATTGGTCAAAAAGGTCATCTTTCTGAGGCAATGGATACTTGTTCTGAATGGTGACCCTATTCAACTGTCGGTAGTCTATACATATCCTCTCTTGCTAGTGATGGTTTTACCACTTTTGTTGCTCTAGTTCGAACCATAGAGTGAAGGGGGAAAGATACCAATTTGTATCACCCAGATACCGATTAGATTCAAGTCAAAGCACGAAGTATTAGAACGAAGTGAGTTTTTCCTAAAGTCCTATAGCCTCTCGAAGAAAAGTACGGATTTCATCGTACCGTTTCGCAAGACTCTACTAGACACATTTTCGTAAAATGAGAACTAGAACCTAGGGCTCTCATACCAACTTTGCCACGACCCAAACCGACGTGAGTGGCACCCACACTAACCCTCCGATGGGGTAACGATTACTACAATCCAAGCTAATTTTTTTATATGAAAACTAAGGCATTTAGATGTACGGAAGTAGATTTTAATCACTATAAAAATGGATTCCCCATAAACCCCAAAGGTTTAAATAAACTAGCCAAACTAATGCGGAAGAACAACCCCTAGAACCTGAAAGTCATTGTACCAAAATTCTACTAACTACAAGTCTAAGAACAAGGGTACAACCCCGAAACGAAGCAGCACCTTCAAGAAATAGTCTGAATTCGATTAGAGTGGACTTAAACAAGAAAGATCCATGACAGCCTAAAAGAACTGTCTCACCCTTGAATCCGGTCACGCTCAATAGTCACCTAGCTTAGGTCTATCAATAGCCACCTGAAGATGCCCTGTACTCAACAAAGAACAAGCAAGTGCAGTATCATGACACAACCATAGTGTACTGGTAGGATCACGCGGCTATCCCAAAGGTGAAATATACATAAGCAATCACAACAAAGTAAAACACACATTTACAATATTTGTCATCACTTACAAATAACATATAATTTCACAAGTCTCAAAAGATACAATTATCCTTTTAGAGCAACAAACAATCTTGTAACATCAATCATTATTAGATATGAACGTAATTATCACAAGTATATACACAATACAATTGAATGGTCCGCTCATGGAACCCAATTCAATGATTCTCTCATGGAACCCAAACCCAGATTGTTAGTGTGCCGGAACGTGTAAGCCAATCCCATGTTTATGGCGGAATGTGGCAACCGATCCCATGTTTATGCCAGAACGTGGCAACTGATCCTAGTTTGTGCCAAAACGTGGTAACCGACCTAATGTTTATGTCGGATCGTGGCAACCGATCCATTCAACAAGCCACAATCACAATCACAATCACAATGTACATTCTCATAATTAGACAATCAAGCGTTGATTCATGACATTCAATCACTCGTTCATACTCAATTACATTAGGTGTGATCAGTACGTTTCATTCATACATACATGCATTACAATGAAGCAATTACAAACATATATCACACCAAGATGAAATCACAACCATCACCTACCTCGAAACAAGCTTGAAACCCTAAGAAACTTGATCCTTCCCTTTCCGGATTCGTTCCACTTGTTCTTGGTCTACAAACAATCAATATAATACGAAAATCAATAAACAATCATTAATTACCCGAATTACTAACAATTTTAGGAACCCTAGATCAAACCTATGATCCCAATCATCCAAACTAGGGTTGTTTCCAACATGGAATCTATATCAAAACCATGCCCCATCAATATTCATTCATTCTATTACGTTGTACGGATCAAAAAATAGATTTGGGGAGTGAAAAGCTTACATCTAGCCTCAAGAATGGTGAAAAATGAGTAGGAGTCGCCTAGGGTTCGCTCCTTAGCTCTAAAAATCGAAAAATGCCAAATAAGGTCGTTTAGGGTTTTATTTACGACTTTAAGTCGCGTCTGGCCCTCACCCCGCTACAGTGGCACCACCAGAGCGACAAAAACCTCCGGCAAAGCATCTTGCACGAAATAGTGAGCTATTTTAATAATTCCAATACCCCATTTCACAACACACATTTAACCAACGACGCTCAGAAAATACAATTCACGCTAAGATCGATTCTAGGAGTTCTACTTATTCGAATTTCATTCCGTAAAGTCGTACGGATTCCTTAACGACTTATCTAACTACTCATGTAATCAAAACCATAAAAAAAATCACCCGATTGTTACCAAATTTCCCTATACCATAATGACTCCAATTTCATCCAAATCTGGACTAGGTTGGGAAATTCCAAGTTACTACAAAAAAGTTTTCTGGCCCCAATTCTTTCCGCATTGGCTTTTCTATAACGACGAAAACATGTCGTTACAATATTCTTTTTTTTGTATGATACAATGAGATGTGTTTTTTAAGAAATTTTGTAATATCATGTTTTCATTTAATTATTTCTTGAGTAGGAAAGACTAATTACATAAATAGGTTACTTGGTGAAGGAATATATAGTCGAAGGTCTGCTAACAAGCTATTTTTATACATATTTTTTCATATTTACCTAAAACAAAATATTGATAATGTTTTTATGTAACTTTTGGTTTAGAATTTAAAAACTTAAGTTTTGAATTTTTTTTTTTATGTATATTATAATATCTTTCTATTTAGATTATACGTTTGAAACAAATATTAAAAATAAAATTGATTCTAATAAAAATATATTTTTGATGATTTAATATTGAGTATTAGAAATAAAGAAAAATTGATCATGAATTTGGTGGGCATTTGGCCATATATAATTAGAAATTAAATATTTTTCATTTTACTAAAAAAAATTAAAATCAGAGTTGTGTTCCGTTATATTTCTTCTCACAAATAAGACAAAATAACATTTTATTTGAAATTCAAGAGGTTTAATTTGAATTTTTCATTGTCAAAATTAATATTCAAATAATGTAAAAATTATTTCAGAAAAAAGACGGGTAACTTCACTAGTGTAGGAATAAAAGGCTGGAGAATTTACATAATTTCAAAAATATCCAATTATAAATATATGTTGTAATCAATATAATGCAGTTACAGAACATTTTTACTATCATCAATACTACTACTAGATATCCGTAATTGTTATTTTAATTTTAATATTACCTTTCTCTTTTCTTTTTTTTTTTTCATTTCTATTTCATTTTGTTTTTTTTGTGTGAAAATGTTTCAGTTTTTATACCATGAAACTTATTTTTTTTCATATTTTCCTTTTCCCGTTATATTTAATTAATAATTAAATAATATGTTATTAAATAGTTGCACCACTCATCAAAATCCGTTCCTGTTCTCTTCAACCACATTAATAAATCAAGAAGACGTAATTCCTCATTAAGCAACATTATAATGTCATTAGGTAAAAACCTTTTCATTTTCTCTCATTTATGTGTTATATCTAAGAATCCAAAAAGACATAATTTACATTAAATATTATATTTCAAATCAGTTATAGAAAATCTTTTCACCTCTCCTAATATCTCCTATTTATATTTAAATCCTATTTATCACTATGTATCTAATTGTATGAGCAGTAGAAACTGAACTTAAGTAAGGTGGAGTAGTACTTTTATTGTTCTCTTTTTTTTCTTCTTTTTTGATGAAAATACTTTTGTTTTGTAAAGTCTTGATTGATATCTAATTATATGAATGCTAGAATCTGAACTTATGTAGAGTGAGTAATACCTTCATTTTCTGTTTATTTATCCTTTGAAAATACTTCTATTTCATTGAACTTTTATTTGATAATTTCAAATTTTCTTATATGTATTTCATTTGTTTTTTAGGTTGGTTCATAAGTATGTATATACACAAATTTCAAAGTTATCTTTTCTTTTATATTCATTTATTTTTTTCACCATATATGTATTGGTTTATATTGTTTTCTTTTTTCTACCTATTGTTAATATCTCACAAACGATTGTGTTGTATTTCATAATTCAAAATCTATAGATGACAGAATTAATAATTTTGAATGAGTCAAAGAAGACAAAGGGTCAATATTCATGTCAATTAAATATTTAAACAACGATTATTTTTATAACAAATAAATACTATTTTTTGATAGGTGTACACTATGAAATTGATAATGATCCACTAACCATCCTAAGGAAGACATATGTTGATCGAATTTCTCTACAACTATTAGAAAACACTACTCTCCTTCGACGACAACTTCTCGATATGTATGCATCTGTAAAAAAGTGGAGGCTACAATTCCTTAAAAAGAAGACGGAAACTTTATGTCATTAAATTTTTTGCAACTATAGTGCCGGGATTTAAATTATGTGTTGCGAGATTAAAAAAGTACTCTTAACAAATTGAATAATTGATATATCATAAGATTGTATATTTAAAGTCGTTATAGTATTACATTTGAAATTCACTTGTATACAATATTTTTGTATGATGTGCCTTGCAATGATGATAATATCAGTTGAATATAATCACCGTTCATTGATTCGAGCTTGTATTTTACACATCATACACTTATGTATTAGAAGTATTTATTCTATAGCACGGTATACACGTGCAACACATGTGTTCGAAAACTAGTACGTATAAATGGATGAGTTAATAATAAAAACATAGATTGACCAAAATAGAAGGTTCAATCATTGGTAAGGTATCCTCCAATTTCAAGAACACCAATTACCACATCAATGGTTATTATAAGCTAAAGAGCTCTCCTTGTCTGGCTCAAAGACAACAATTAAATCAAATTTGAGATGCTCGACCAAAATAGGACATCCTTATTTCTTCTTTATCATTGTTCACCTGCAACTTAATGACCAACTTCTACTCCTCCATGTATTTATCATGAGGTGTTTCTGAGCCAGGGTGTATAATCTTATACATTAGTATTTGTTTTCCTCATTAAATGTTTGTAATTCTTTACAAAGATCTTTAGTGCCTCAAAGCCATTTGATTTGCCCTACGCATAATCATGTTGGCGATCCTCTACTTTCACTTTGAAAAATTTATCAGTTATCTCTTCTTTACTTGTGGAAAACCATGTATTTTCCACAAGTATAGAAGAAATAATTGATAAATTTTTCAAAATGAAGCTAGAGAATCATCAACGTGATTATGTTGAGGACAAATCAAATGGCTTTGAGGCAATGGAAAATCTCCATAAAGATTTAGAAGCATCGAACGAGAAAGAAAACAAACGAATACTAATTTATAAGGTTATGCACCCCGGCTCAGAAATACCTCCAGATAAACACATGGAGGAGAAAAAGTTGGCAATGAAGTTGCGGGTAGGGGATGTTCTAGAAGAAACAAAAATTTGCTACTTTGATCGAGCATTTCAAGTTTGATTTAAATGTTGCACCTGAGCTAGAAAAGAAGGAGAGTTCTTGAACTCATAATTATCATGGAGTTGGTAATTGGAGTTCTTCAAATTGGAGTTATGTTTGGAGAAGATTTACCTAGTGATTGAATGTTTTAATATGATCAATTCTTGTCTTTGTTATTAAGTCAATTGTCGTTAATCTTCAGTCATCCATTTATACGATGGTTTAGATCACAAAATAGATGGTTTGGGAGTTCTTACGAAATTAAGTAAGTTTTTTTGTTTGTTTCATCTTTAATATTTATGATATTAGGAGTTGTCTAAATTAGTAAATCAACTGAAGCCATTTCTAAACTAGTGAACAATGAAAGTGATGGATCAAAGAGAACACTCATGCACTCATTAAGGTTTTGTCATGGTTCTAACTCTAGGGAGATTGGTGCATATACATGTTACAGCTGAGCTAGCTCTCTATGTGAAGGTGGAATCTTTTGTAATGAGAATATAAAACATCCAATAACGGTTAGTTTTGTTTTATGTTGATTAGAATGTGGAATAAGAATATGTGCGTTAGCAATGTTGAAAGTAACTATTGAAAGACAAAAACATTCTTTCAAAGTAATTAATTAATTAATGTATAACAATAGCTAAACAATTTATCACTGAATAACAGTCTCTTTATTATTAATTTACCTCATAAGCAATCCATACATTACAATCTTCACAAAAAAAAATATCTCTACCATAGTGGATGTTGATCTTGCAAATGTATGAAACTACTGGTTAGCTAAACTGGTAAATTGTTAATTTTGACTAAATTTGGCCGGTCAAATTGGATTTAATCAATTAAATGGATCGGTGTCCAATCCAACCAAAAAATTTATTGCATTGTAATAGGTTGGATAAAAATATGATAAATAATGGGTCATAACACAACCTTCTTAACTATTACCATTATGTAATTTGGTTGTTTATTTTTTATTTTCTTATCAAGCAAAAAGTTTCATTGATAAATCAAGGTCAACTTGTTGTATACAAGAGTTATACCAAAAAAAAAAGGAACCTACAAACAAAAATATAAAGGGTCGTTTGATATGGGGTTTAAGAATAATGATGAGTAGAGTGTATTAGTAATGCTTGCATTAGATATTCTTGCATTAGTTATGCATACATTATTTTTTTCTAATGCACTCTAACATCTTTCTCGGTCTTTCTAACCAACCTTTATAATTGAAATAAGATAAACAACTAGTCACCTCCGTAAGCATTTCAAGATAATGACTCCTGACTATGAGATCATATATCATATATCATATATATATATATATATATATATATATATATATAAAAGAGAACCCTAGGCCCGCTTATGTGGCACCACCACAAACCAGGATTCCCTTTTAATTTATTTCTTTACAAAAATAGCCTTCCCCTTTCATTAAAAATTGTGACTTTTAGGAAAAGTTGTGACTTTTATGAAGAGTTGCGACTTTTATGAAATGTTGTGACCTTTCCGAAGGGGTGTGATGTTTATGAAAGGTTGTGACCTTTCCGAAGGGTTGTGAATTTTTCAAAGAGTTGTGACCTTTCTGATAAGACACAATAAGCATTTGTTCACACTACCCTTTGTTGTTTATAAATAGAGGGATTTAATTCCTCTCATTCTTCTTCTTCTTCTTCTTAATTAAATATAAATATTCGTCTACTTTGCTCCTATTGAGTGGCTTACTAACATCATCGTTTATGTATCAATACGTTGGTGAATAAAATCGTTCCATTCTGAGAAGATCTAATTCTATAAACCTCAGGTATTAGAGGGTAATAATTTTCTTAAGGGGATACAGTGCATTTAGTTGACTCGATTTTTTCCTTTTTATTTCATTCTATTTTGTTTCTTTTGAGTACATGTTTTAAACTGTGTTGTTTGTGTTTCTCCAAAGTTATTGCCTTCGGTTATATTGAACATATACACATATAGTAGGTTAATTCATTGTGCAAAAATTAATTATGGTACTCAGTTCCAAGAATTCATGTATTAATATTCTCATATAAAATTCTATAACTTAAAAGTACTATATATAAGCTTACATATTATCTATTTTTACATAGATATGAAGTTTTTCACTTATCAATTGAAGAAATTCATTATGCAAGTTCAAAAGTTATAATTGCTTTCATGTTCAAGGGTAGTTTCTTTTTTGAATCTGTTAGCAAATTTTTTAGTTTTTTCCTTAGACATATATCAAAATTGTATAATCTATGCAACCTAAATGTATTCTTTTTCTTACGAAATGCCTTTGTATATATATTCTTATTTTCTTCTTCATTTTCCTTTTAATGGTGATAAAAGAACCAATGATTTATTATTTCCTGAATAATTCATTCATTAGAGGTTCGTGAGTTATGTGATAATGACAAACAATCAAATTCATGTTGGACATTATTTTTAATGTATGGATATTGGTAAAGGATTATTTGCAAGTTCAATGCATTACTATGTATGACCGCGCGAAGCGTGGGCAAATTACCTAGTTATATTATATAAGCGAACTCTTATATTTTGGACGTCCATTCTACATATCCAGATATTTAACCTTTTCAAGCTGTCATGGGTTATCTGAAAAGAAGGTAAACCAAATGGAACCAAGAAATAGGGTACCACAATGGGCAGGACATAACACAAAAGGTGAGGGCACAACATAAGATAGTAGATACATAATGGACTTCAACTTCCAAATCATTATGCTTTGCACCAGTAAACTAATGTCACAACTAACATGTTCAATGGACGGTTGATTAGAACGCTATCAAAGATACTTTGTCCAATACTAAGCATCATCAATCGTTCAATAGTATTATAACCCAACTAGTGAGTTGTGGTCGAGTCCCAAGTGAGTGGTTCGTACTCAAGAATCATAAGAAAAGCATAAATATGCTCAAGTCAATCATAGCTAAAAAACATTTACGAAGAAAAACATAATCCAAGTTTGGGGTGACACAAGTGTCAATTATCAAAGGACGATTTGTACTCAATTATCAACTAAAATAGTAAAACACACGAAAATACAAATAAAAGACGAGATTCTTGGGATGTAATAAGATTATGGGCCAAGGTAAACAACCGGGCAATTGCAATCAATAGTAAACAACAACAAATCAGTGAATAAGCTAGACTTTAGTGGGGATAAACTTTCTCTCGAACAATTTACCCCGAATTAAATTTGTTTCTCTCGAACACCAATAAGCAGCAATGAAGCACAACCTTCGCTTTAGTCCATTCGCACTCTGGAGGTGAATGTGTGGAAAAGGGTTTATGATTCATTCTCTCAAGCTGAACCTATGACTACCCAATACCCACAGACCATCGATTCAATAATTTTGATTTTAAGACCTCTCTCTCTCAAGCGAGCCAAAAATATGAAGTTAAAGATTGTATTTGCAACTACAACCCATTAAATTCAACCACAATTACTGAACGAAATCACTTTTAAATAGCAAATAAACTATCAATTGACAATACGCAGTTAAATTAACCCATAATCCCATAATCACACCCCAAGAATTGGGGTTTTAGCTAGACATAGTAAAAAGGTAAAAATCGTTACCAAGTTGTGTTTCCATCAACTAGGTAGGATTGATACAATCTTTACAAAGATCTAAGATGAAGAATCTTCAACACCCACTTCTAGATTCTTAGAAATGGAAATCTTCAAAGCTAAGGAAATATTGTCTCTCTATTCAGTTCTAAGCTCTAAACTTCATAAACTAAATAATAATATCATTCAACTAAAGATAAGATACTAAGCTAAAAATTTAAACAAATACTTATAGTTGTCAAAAAGTGTGTTGCGAAGGACCATTCAACGCAATTAGTCGGGATCGCCGATTCACTCGGCGATCTGCCCTTTGGTCATTTTCTTCTCTGTTTTTCTTTTACCTACATTACCATTTTTCTTTTTCCTTCAGCTAGATCGTTAACAAAAGCCCGAAGAGGAGTCAGTGTAGCTAAGATAGCAGCCTCAATATTCAAGGGGACGTCTCTCTCAAGTCTGGTAGCCTTTACGTCAGCTGAATAGGGCAGGTGCCCCATCTACAGGATCATCGTCTAAGTAGTCTTGGTCTACTGGGAGTAAGTTAATGTGCCTGGAGCATGTGAAGAAGAGGTAGGGGAAGAAGTACCTAAAGGACCGGAGGTCGGAGTAGGCAAAGGTACCTCTGCATGTATCGAGTCAATATCCACCTCCAGGGATATATCCACCAGAGTTGCCCTCTTCTTATCAGCCTCTTAACGAGTGTATTCAGCCTCAATGCGTCAGATGTCACTGGAGGAAGATGGGATAACCTCATTATCGCTTGTATCGTCCCGGGACACTCCAACACGATGACACAACTCAGTGATCAGGACTGGGATTGGCAAGGAGTTCCACCTCTGCTTGGCCCTCATGGCCATCTCCTACTTAATAATGAGTCCCATGTCGATGTTTCTCCGGGAGATGATGCACCCAAGGCATGCCTCCTTAGGATGGCGGAGGATAGACTCATTCTGGGATGGCATGATGGTGTTGATGATAAAGCCAAACCAGAACCGGGCAGCAACACTCAGGTCCCTCTTCTCAATAGGGGCTCCTGCCTCAATCCACCTCGGGGTGGTATCGGAAATCAGAGGTGCCAACCAGCCTTTCAAATTATCTAACGACTGAGCAACAGGAAATCCAACATAAGGGTGCGTAGAATGCAGAGCTTTACCCAATACATTGTTTATGTACACACTATTGCACCCAACTTCCTTACCCCGTACTATGACATACTTCACTGACCTGAACTAGCTAGCCTTCTTCTTACCCTTTGGGACCAAGTCACCGTAGGTTGTATGAAACTCTCGGACCCATGAAGGAATATAAGGGCCTCAGGGCCTGGTAAATTGATCAAACCGGTATTGGAGGGTGTCCCTCACATCTGAGTACTTGCCCTCCAGGCCTTCTATCGAAAGCAGCTTCTCCTCTATGATGGTTTGCAAACCATCACCTTTCAACCGATTTAGCAGCTTGGGAGGAGGGAAAACTGGTGGCACATGAGCCACAGGATGTGTCAGAGCTGGCACTGAGTTTGCTGGTGTGGAAGGAAGAGGGACTCTGGTTGAGTTCTAGCCAAGATTTCATTCCTCCTGGGAACCAGTAGTCACCCTATTAAATATGGGCTTCTTTCCCTTGCTTTTGTCACCTGGAGGAGGCTCTTGTATGCCCTTCTTTGGAGGATTTGATCCCCCTTAATTTATAGTGATGCCCCATACTCTTTTACAGGGTGGCAAATCTATGTTTGTCCTCACCATATCTACAAAACATCGGGAAAAAGTTAGAAACAACTCAATCATATTCACAGAAAAATAGTTATTGACAGACTCGCCGATCCAGTCGGCAAGTCGCCGAATCACTTTGGCGAGCTAGATCA